>NC_056749.1:767291880-767397300 GCF_019279795.1 Protopterus annectens
AAAGGCTGAAAAATGTTTTTAACAGGCATTTTTAAATATAATCAACTATTGTAGTTAAAGTATAGTTAATTTAATCTTTTTTAGTTATTGTTTAAATGTATTGACTTGTGATGTAATAGGCAGGTAATGCACATAAGTATGTATGTCAAAGTACTATATGGTCTCAACACATTGTTTGTGAAAAGGAGCAATTTGAATGGACACTAGCACTTTAAGAATTTATGAATGAATGTCATGTGATGTCAGAATTTTGTTTAAATGGGGAACTGTTTGACAATGAGTTAGTTCTGATGAAGTCTTTTGATGAAAGCGCTTAACTGGATATTTTATGTTTGGTAATTAAAGTTTCTTTTTATTTGATCTGCGAGTGCTGGTGTTACTGCGAGTCCATTTGGAACAGAAAGCATTATTTAGTGTTCGTTACTGGTTGTTCGCTGTTCCAGTTATCAGTTTATCTTGAAATAATTCTGATTGTTTAGTCTGTCCCATAATGCATTGCTTGTCTGTAAAAAAATGTCATGTATGGGACAGACTAAACAATCAGAATTATTTCAGATTGTTTAGTCTGTCCCATAATGCATTGCTTGTCTGTAAAAAAATGTCATGTATGCCTATTTCTTCCCAAAACCCCTGTCACTGTATTGATTTTACATGCATACACTGCTGTCTTTCAGTCAGTTAGTTTGAAGTAACATTTTGTGCCATTCATTGACTACTTAAAACACAAACAGTGCAAATGCCACAGAACAGACTTTCAAAGTGCTTTTCACTGCTGCTTCTTTTTAGAATGGCCAAACTGTAGTGTTTTTTGAAGCCTGAATTGTACTACTTTGACTCATCTCCCATCCCCTTTCACACCTAACTTCCCTAGCTGTCAAAGCACTAAAGGTAATTTGAACTGTTACCACCTCTGATTGACAGCCTTTACTTTCTGTATGGGTAGGGAAAGGACGAGGCAGCTGTGACATCACAGCATGGGTGTTTTTTAGGAAGGTCGTGGAAATGTCAGTTTGGGGAAGGAATTGGCTCAGAAAACTACCTGTATTCATAGGTTGGTACTAGGCTATTGGCTAGGCCCTATACAAGCCTAGCCATAACAATTCCCTGGGTATTTCTTCCCACAATATTTACTTCCCTGGACCCCTGTCTAGCAGGGCGACTGACATGATCCCCGGGGTGAATTTCCTATCTCCCATCCAGTCATCAAGGTTCCTTCTGAAGAGGGCCAAGGAGGCGCTTTGCTTGACATGTATGGGAAGTCTATTCCAGAGTAAGGGGAGTCTCTGGGTCATGAACCTATCCCTCATGTAAGTTTTGTCCATTGTGATGACAAGGTTTAGATCCCTGGAGTGTGTGACTCTGAGGGATTGGGATTTCTTTAAGTGGAGCATGTCCAACAGCTCAGGGTTTGACATGGCCTTGTATGTTAAGCAGAGATCACCTCTGAGTAGACGATATGCCACAGAGTATAGCTGGAATTTTTTTAGATGGTCAGCATAGAGCACCTGCTTTAGACCTGTAATTCTTTTAGTGAGGTATTTCTGTGGCCCTTCCAGCTTTTGCAGATGTCTTGTGAGGTACATACCAAATGGTGTGTTGTACTCTATAACGGGTCTAATGAGGGATGAGTACAGTGGGACAATGACCTCCTTTTTTTGGATGAAAAGCCCTTAGTGATGTGTGTGCCACATAGAAGGATTTCCTGACTGTTGGAGTGATGTGGTTATCAAAGGTGAGACCACTGTCCACCTGTGTCACTAAATCTCTCATCTCACTTTCAGTGTTTAGTGTACTGCCACCTATGTGGTAATTCATGGGTACATGTTTTTTCCCAAAGGGGATAACTATACATTTCTTGGCATTAAGCTTGAGCCCATGGCTCTGGCACAAAGCATTTGTTTCTTTAAGGCCCTTTTGAAGAATATCCACATCATTTAGGGATTCTATAGTGGCTTCCAGTTTGCAGTCATCTGCGAACTTTGTTAGCCAGAGTACCTTAGTGTTGGCCTGTACTTCAGAGAATTAGATGCCAAACAAGAGCAGCCCCAAGGCTGAACCCTGAGGTACACCACTTGTCACTTGTCTGGAGCTGGATTTGGAGTTGGCTACGTTCACAGTCTGGGTTCTGTCAGTAAGCCAGTTGGCAACCCATTGAGTGACATAGGGATTTATGCCCAGCTTAGTAAGTTTATCTATGATTCCAGAGTGGGGGATGCTGCCATAAGCCTTGGCGATGTCCAGATAGGCTGTGTGCCTTACCCTTTTCTACAGCTCTGGAGACTTATTTGAAGAAGTCAATCAGGTTCAGCAGAAAAGATCGGCCCTTCATGAACCCAAACTGGGTGGGGTCCAGTGATCAAAGATTGCCAATGTCTTTATTTATAAGTTCCATAATAATGCGTTCCATGCCCTTGCAGATCAGGCTCGTCAGACTGATGGGATGGTAGTTCCTGTGATCCAAGGTGAATCCCCCCTTGTGGAGTGGGATGACTGTAGCTATGCGCCACTCAGTGGGCATGAAGCCTGAGGTGAGGCTATGATTAAACATGACACTTAGGTGAGGTGCCAGTTCATGTAGTACACAGCCCGGAGTGTCATCTGATCCCATGGATGCTGTATTCTTAGCTTTGGAGAATGTGGTTTCTACCTGTGTGGCCGTGATTACCGGAATTTGGCAATCTTTTGGTATTGAAATGGGCCCTTTAGGGGGTGAGAGGGGGTTGAAGTTGGCACTAAATCGATCCGCCAAGATATTTGCAATATCCTTGGGATCAGTATATTTAATGCCATTCTGTTGTAGCTCAGAGCAGATCTGAGCGTTGCCATTTAGATTCTTGACATGACTATAGAATGCCTTGTGGTTGTCAGCTTTGAAGGATTTTATGAGGGATCTCAGCTTCTTACTGAGGCAGGTAAGGGAGATTCTGGGATTTTCCTCTTTTCTGCAACAGTTTCTTCCTTCTGTTGTATAGTTTGTTTATGACAGGGGACCACAAGATTGGCTTCCTTTTTTTAGAGAAGAGTGTCTTGGTTCTATTTGGGATGGCACGATTCATGCACAAGTGGATGTGCTCATACAGTGCCTTAGAGTAGGATTCAGCAGTCGAACTTTCAACTCCCGTCTGCATGGGTGTCATGAAGTTTGTCACTTCTGTCTTGAGTAGCATGAAGTTGGCTTTGGAGAAGTTTTTTACGGAGGTTTCCTTACTGGGGGTGGGGGTGGGATGTGGATGTCAAGGGTGATTTGCTTATGGTCAGACCTGACCAATGAGGAGGTGACCACTGGTGTGAAGCATTTATCTCCCATGTTGGTAATGACCAGGTCTAGGATATTGGAGCCCCTGGTGGACACTGGATTAGTTGATCCAGGGCATTGGAATTTATGAATTCGAAGAACCGTTGGAAAAGGTGTTGGTAACCGAGTAGTTTTCCCAGTTAATGGCAGGGTTATTGATATCACCCAGAATTAGGGTGTTTGGTTGTATCTTAACATTTTCCAGTATGTTTAGAAAGGTGTAGTGAGAATCTTGAGGCATGGTGGGGAATCTGTAGCAAGCTACAATTTGGATTGCAGTCTTACGTAGTATTAGTTGCACCTGGAGAATTTCAGATGCATTGTGTTGTACAACTAACCTGGAGGTGTGAATGTCCTTGGTGAATACGGACACTCCTCCACCTTTAGTGTTTCAGTCTTGGTTTGGTGGCTGAAAGTGTAGTATGAGTTCTAGCCTGGTATTGCAGGGGTGCTCTCTGGAGCGTTGAACCAGGTCTCAGTTACTGCACAGATATTGATGTTCTCCATTTTTAGGAGTGCCTCTAGAGAGTGCATTTTGATGTTTAGACTTCTAGCATTGAGTAGCATTATCTTCAGATTTTGCATGCTTGTATAAATTGGAGACTGCAGCAAGCTAGGGTGGGACAAAAGTTTTTTGAAAGTGAAACCACCACAGTGCAGTAAGGCACTTTTTTAATGGAGAAAAACAGTTGATTTAAAATATTTTAAATGCTGTTTTGTTGTTTATTCATATCAGGGAGAGTAAATAGGGAGAAAAAGGATAGAGAAGGTGAGCATTTAATAACAGATTTCCATTTTTGTCCTTTAAAGTGTGCTCCTGTTTTGAGGCGTCGTCTCCTGTTAATTGTAGGCTTATCCAGGTACCTTGACCTAAGAGGAGAGGTACACAAACCCATACCTCTGAACTGTACAGATTTTTTTCCCTCATATTTTTGGTCTGCTTCTCATAAAATTGTGGTTTTCTGGCAAATCATTTAGGGTTGTAGTTAGAAAATGATGACAGACATTTGAGTTTCAGATTTAATACAGTGCATAAATTTCATGCTGATGCAAAACGTGTTCTATATACCTTCTAAGTTTGTAAGAGCATTCTTTAAAAAGTGTCCCTATTTTGGTCCTTTGTTCCCCCATTATTTAATTAATTAATTAATTATTTTTTTATATATATTTTTTGCTGGGAAAGTCCAACTGGACAACAAGTCCATTTTCAGCCGAAGATTGGGGAGAAAAGCTCCATGAATGTAAATAATTTACAAAGCATTTCTGAAAAAAATACAAAATTAGTAAGAGATTAAAAGAAATGTATGATCAAATGGTTGCAAATGTAAGGTCCCACAAAAAAAATGCAGACATGCAGATTGTACATTTAGCTCTGTATAAAGTATTTAGAGGGTTAGACAAACACTGTATACAGTATTTACAGGGTTAGACAAAATATTCTACAAGTTTGGACAGAAAGATATGCTATGGGTACTGGTTAGTGGGTGTGTAGTAAGAGTTAGTAGAATTTATTAGTGACAGAAGTTAGTTAATTAGGGCTCCACAGAGTGAGCTCAGAGCAACTTAGTTAGGGACAGAGACTGTTAGTTGGCATGGTGTAGTGCCAGTCAGTTTAGCCAGGTTCTGTACATGGGCAGATACGTTTAGCAGATAGGTGGGCTTTTAATGGATTTAATGCTTAGAGGTAGGGTCTTCCAGGTTTTGGTGATACTGCATGAGTAGAGGATTCTCCAGCATAATACCTGCTTTTATATATTTTTATTAGTGCCTTGTTGCTAAAGCGAAGAGTCTGATTATTAGAGTAGTAGGACAGTGCGGTATTTAGGGCTGCTGCTTTTTCAGGCTGGTTAATTATTTGATGGGCCATAATGAGCTGATTGTATGTTAGTACAGAGGGGAATCCAAGCCTGGAGAGTTTTCTGACAGAATAGCAGTGGTGGGATCTATTGTTGGCACCTGCAGGAAACTTTGAGATTTTATTAAAACAAGTTTCTAGTTTAGTTATATCTGATTTTCTAAGGTTAGTAAAGATAGTGGCTGCATATAGTAATGTTGAAATATGGTGGGTTCTGGCAGTAATGGCTCTGGTCTCAGTGGTAAGATAGTGTTTGCTCCTGTAGAGGCAACCTAGTTTTTTGTGTACTTTTTTTATGGCTTGGGTATATGAATATCAGATGTCATGCTCTGGTCTACTGTAACTCCCACAAGGTTCCTTTAGCAACTGGAGTTATGATGGTGTTATTGGCAGAAGTAATTTTGAAGGGGTGGTGTCTGGGGCTCTAGTGGGGTGGAACAGGATGAGTTTAGTTTTCTTGGGGTTCAGTATTAGTTGTGCATTAGTTACCGAGGATTCTATGGCTGTAAAAGACTTGAGTTATTTGTTCTAGTTTGCGGGGAGTAGGAGCTGTACATGTTAGGGTTGAATCATCTGCGTACTGTATGAACGTGGCATCTTTAGTGGCTATATAGTACAGAGTAGGAGCTGCACATGTTAGGGCTGAATCTGTGTACTGTATGAGCGTGGCATCTTTAGTGGCTGTATGGAGTAGGATCTGCACATGTTAGAGTTGAATCTTCTGCGTACTGTATGAGCGTGGCATCTTTAGTGGCTGTATGGAGGCTGTTAGTAAATATGGTAAAGAGGAGAGGGCCGAGGATAGATCCTTGTGGGACTCCCAAAGTGATGGGCAGAAGTGGAGAGAGGTTTTGCTGCCATTTTATTGCTTGTTGGTGACCAGTCAGATACTTTTGAAACCAGGCAATTGCTGGCAGGCTAAGTTTTAGATCAGCTAGGACTTTTAAGAGTTTGGCATGGGATACTGTGTCAAATGCTTTTAACAGATCAAGGAAAACTGAGGAGACTAGTTTCCCTTCATTACGGAGCTGGTTCACAGAATTGGTGAAACTTACAAGGACAGCAGTAGTTCTATGATTTGGGTGGAATCCATGCTGTGAGGGAGTTAAGAGATTGTTTGCTAGTAGATATTGTAGAAGTTGTGAATGACTGCATTTTTCCAGGCTTTTAGAAAGTGGGGATAGTATGGCTATGAGATGATAGTTAGATAGGCCAGTTGAGTTGTCGCCTTTGTGAAGGGGAATTTTGTAGGCAATTTTCCAGAGTTTGCATATTTTCTGAGATGGAGCAGTTTATTAATATTGATACTGGGAGTGGGATGGCTTTGGCTGCTATTTTCAGATATTCAGCCGGTAAGTTATCTGCAGCCAGAGCAGTTGGCTTGAGTTTTTTAAGCTATTTTTACAGTTCCAGTAGAGATGGCTGAAAGTTGAAGTTATTGAAGTTATGTAGTGGTGGGGGTATAGGGGGGAGTGGGAGAGAAGCTAGTCTTTAAGAGGTCCTGAATAGATTCAGTAAAGTATTTGTTAAATTAGGTTGGAATACCGTCCCTTGTATTGGATAATGTTGTGGGTGGAGTGATGATTTCACCTGGATGTAATATTTTATTTACGGCAGACCAAAATGTTTGGGAGTTGTTCTGATGTTTTAATTGGATGTCTCTATAATGGTATTTTTTATCCTGTCTGATCTGTATTTTGGCTTAGTTTCTGAGCTCTAGGTATTTTTGTCAGCTTGGAGTAGTTTTGTTTTTGGACCATTTTCCCCAGGCTTTGTTCCTTGCTTTTAGTAGAGATCTAGTTGTCTTGGTTAGCCAGGGAGTATAATTAGGTTTAATCCTTATGGTTCTGGCAGGGGCGAGTTTATTTAGGATACTGATGAAGGTGGTATTAAAGTATTCTACTGGGTCATCTAATGGAAGATTGTTAACTAGGTCCCCTTTTGTAGTTCTTAAGTATGGTTATGAATTCTTGGCCATTAAAGGTTTTGGTATTTCAAATTTGATGGTATTTTGTGTTTTTTTGAGGGGTTTAGTAGTAGTTTGAGATGAAAGGTAGGGAGGTGGTCACTAAGACTGTCAGGTAGACAGCCAGAGATTTGTGCAGTATTGGGGTGGTTTAGTTAAGATCCAATCAAGAATTGACTTTTTTTTTTTTTTTTAATCAGTATCTGGTAGGATTTTTAATTAGTTGTTGAGCAACCATGGAGGTTAATATGATTAGTGGGGGTTGATGAGTCACAGGACATCCAGTCTATGTTAAAGGCCCCTGTTATGATGTTTTTTCAGGGAGAATGGTGGATGACTATTGTAATATGTGTTCCAGTGTTAGGGATATTGTGGCCAGGTGGGATGCAGATGCCTATAATGTTTAGATTTTTTTTTAATTGAGATGGAGTTTAGTTAGTATGAGATGTTCTTCGTGTTTCACTGTTGCAGTCATCACATTTGGGTTATCTGCCTGCAGGTAGCCCTCAGCCGACCTGAATACCAGAGTCTGGATTTCTGTGTCGGATGCTGTTGCTTCTTCCATGACATCATGTCATCAGGTGTATAAAACATGCAGCCGAAGCCATCACATCATGCTTTCGTGCCGTGCAGTGCCCAAAGCAGAAGCAATTCGCCAGTGCCGGGTGGCCGACTTCTGAAATTTTAATTTTCGAGTTTCAGACCCAAAGTCTTCAAAAAAGATAAGTATCCTGTTGGGGGTCCTTTTTTCTTGCTCTAACCGATGTCAGAAAAAAATAACAATTGTCTTGCCTTTGGAAAGCAAACATCTCATAGAGATTTTCATTCTTACTGCATCAACTGTTTAGGCACAGACCATGACCCGCCCAAACTATTCATCGTCGGGCTATTTTTGTAGCTAAGTACTTTCGTTCTCGATCTCTGTACTCCGAAATGGCTTCGTTAAGCCATCCGATTACTGATCTGAAAAAACGTAAGGATAAAGACAGAGACAGACTGCATAGGTCCAAAACTGCAGACAACACTTCCATTAATCTGCTGGTACTCAGTGAGGCACTTTCACAGCCCCTGATACCCGCTGCTACAGATTCGCAGGCCTCTACTGAGACCCATTCAGAGTCCGGTATGCCGCGAGATGCTTCTTCGACTATGAAACCTGTGGATGTCTCTACCTTGGATGGGTCTGGAGCCTGTGTGCAGGCACCGGCTTCTGAGGGTATATTCAGGCCTATATTCAGGCCTACAGACTTTCATATTAAACCAACTGCATTGTTTCCAACTAGATGTACCCAATTCCTCAGGCCTAAAACTCACACTAGACCTAGAAAACTGACGAACAAACTGCTGACTCAGGCCCATATGCCTAAAAAACAAATGCTCAGAATGGCTGAAGACCTTATTACCTTAATTAGGGGAAGCCAGCCTTCCCCCTCTAAGAGACCTAGAACCAATTTTCTTTCTGATTCTTCTGATTAGGAATCTGATATCTCTGCTCCTTCTGATTACCAGGATTTATCCTTATCTACTTATGAGGAGTCTGTTGCAGAGGGTTCCATTCCCTCTGCTTCCCCTCCAGAAGATTTTTCTTTTGGTGAAACCTTGCATACCCTTATGGAGCATTTCCGCCGGGAAATCCAGGACTATTCTGAGTCCAAAAAGAGACTTGGGGAATTCTTACTCCTGCCTCAACACAGGCCTCTAGCTATCCCTCCTGTTCTGGTTATTGTAGATGATGTTTTATTGGAATCTAGCCTTACCCCAGACACTTTACCTCCAGCTCCCAGAAAATTTGACAGGTACTACAGAGTACCTGACTCTCACAAGTTCCTCCTCAAGAATCCTACTGCGGATCCAGATACCATTTCAGAAGGACCAAAAGGCATTAAGGCTACTGCTGCCAAAAATCCTACCCCTTCTGATAGAGATTCTAGAGCCTTAGACAGATGGAGTAAGAAGGTATACACTTCTGCTACTTTGGCCTTTAGGGCTTTAAATTGCCAGTTTCATATGTTAAAGTATCAGCAGCATATTATGGGACTACTTAAACAGAAAATGATGATTCCGGACTGTGCTGAACACAAAGACTTGCAAGATTCATTACATTCTGCAGAACAAGTTGGTAAACATACTTTGCAATGTGGTTTTGATGCTTTAGAATCATCTTGCAGGGCTGCTGTTACTGGGTCTGTGCTTAGAAGGCATGCTTGGCTTAAGGAACAAAACTTGCCAGATCATGTTAAAGCTAAATTACTGGATGCACCCTTAAACCAAGACTGCCTTTTTGGCAACAAAGCAGAGGAAGTCCTCAAAAGGATGGAGGAAAAAGCTAAATCTATGCAAACTTTTAAAGATTTTCTACAAGTACAGCTTCCCAGATTCAGTAGGCATTGGCCTTCAGAGAATTGGTCCTTTCCATTCCCTTCCAGGCCTTCTCAGTCCAAACCCAGGAACAGCAGACCACCAAGAATTCAGTCTCAGGCTACGCACATATCTAAGCAGTGGGGGGCTCCTACTTCTAAATCAGGGAGTAGTAAGCTACCCCCCTATGGAAAAATGGCACAAAGACTTAACCTAAACCTTCCAAGCCCTGGTCAACTACTTGCTCCCTTAGGAGGAAAGCTCGCCCTCCATGCAAAAACTGGGCACTGATTACCCAGGACAAAAGGTTTTGAACATAGTTTACCCAAGGATACAGCTTCCACTTCCACATACAACCACCCCCAAATGGTTGGCCAGACCTCTCCCCAAATCAATGGGTGGATGCCCAACAGCAGGTTCTCTCTCTTTTCTCAGTATCAGGGCTATTCAACCTGTCCCAACAGAACTAAGGCGACAAGGTTTTTATTCAAGACTTTTTCTGGTATCCAGAAAAGAAAGCTCCTGGCGTCCTATCCTGGACCTTTCTATTCTCAACACCTTTCTGGTGGTTCCAAAATTCAAAATGCTAACTCTTCAACAGCTTCTTCCTATGCTAGCCAAGGATGCCTGGCTGGCAACCCTAGAATTAAAGGAAGCTTACCTGCACATCCCAATAAGAGAATCCTGCAGACAATACCTACAGTACAATACCTATGTTTCAGGGCGGGCTCCATGCACTTTCAGTTCTCTGCAATTCCCTTTGGCTTATCTACTGCATCCAGGGTGTTCACAAAGTGTCTAGCTCCAGTCATTGCATATTGCAGGCAGAGAAATATTCAAATTTACCCATAACTGGACGATTGTCTGATTCAAGCAGAAAGCCAGGACTTGCTATTACAACACCTGGCATTTGTAAAGAAATTTCTAACCTCACTGGGGTACACCATCAACGAAAAGAAATCTCACCTAGTACCCTGCCAACAGATTGTATTCCTGTGAGCAAGCTTGAACACAACTTCCCAGATGGCATTCCTCACTCCATAGAAACAAGTTTATTTGACAACCTACTTCAAACTATTGACCACAAAAACCCAGCTATCTGCAAGGAAAACACTGCAAGCTCTGGGGTTCATGGCCTTCTGCATTCTGCTAATTCCATATGCAAGACTGCATATGAGGAAACTCCAATGGTATCTAAAAAGTCTATGGTGTCAACATTCTCAGGACCTGGAAACAATGATTCCTATCATTCCTTGTCTAAGGACAGAGTTCCTTTGGTGGGCAGAGGCCTACTATCACAACAAGGGACTCTTTCACTCTACCCCCTGCCAGCCAAATCCTAACAACAGATGCATCAGACTATGCATGGGGGGCTCACATTGCAGGGCAGTGCATTCAGGGCAAATAGAACCCGAGACAGATGCATCTGCATATCAATCAAAAGGAAATGTTAGCTCTACAGTATGCCCTGACAGCCTTCAAAGACTTTATTCTTCTAGGACAACTATTGGTAAAGACAGACAACACCACAGTTATGTGGTACATAAACAAGCAGGGGGGAACCCACTCCTACCGTCTCTGCAGACTAGCCATGGCTCTGTGGAGCACAGCCTTGAGCTACCAAGTACACCTAAAAGCTCAATTCCTGCCAGGCAAACTAAATTCACTGGCAGATGACTTAAGCAGAATTCTCATGGACCCACAAGAATGGAAACTAGAACCCAAAATATTCAACCTCTTGAGGAACAAATGGGGGACCCCAGAGGTAGACCTATTTGCCTCCCCACAGAACTACCAATTGAACAACTTCTGCACCAGAACTCCCCAGTGTCAAGCTTGGAAAGTGGAAGCACTGTCCTTTACCTGGAAAAGCCTCTCGGTTTACGCCTTTCCCCCTTTGCCTCTCCTATCAAAGGTTCTACTAAAGATCAAACAGGACAGACCAAGAACAATACTGATTGCACCAGACTGGCCATGCCAGCACTGGTACCCCCTCTTGCACAGTTTGACACTGCTGCACCCATGGCACCTGCCTCAGACCCCTTCCCTGCTGTCCCAGCAGGCGGGCCAGATTCTGCACCCTCAGCTTCAAACCCTGAACGTTGCAGCCTGGCTAATTCCATGAGCTCTCCTCTAGCATCCCTCAGTAAGCAGTTGTGGGATGTCAGTCTGTAGGCAAGGAGTCCTAGTACCAGAAAATCCTATGCTGAAAAGTGGAAAAGATACTGTTCCTGGAGCCAGGCTCAGGGGATGGGCACAACGGTGCCCAGCTTACCTTATATTCTAGAGTAGTTAACAGAAATGTTCCACAAGGGCCTATCCATCTCTTCAATGAAGATTCATGCCTCTGCCATTTCAGCACATTATAATACTGAGCCACCCCTCTTCTCTCACCCCTTGCTAAAACAATTCCTTAGAGGGGCCAAAAATTTAAGACCCCCCAGGAGAGCTCCCACTCCAGTATGGGATCTTAACTTTGTATTGGAAAAGCTCGCCCCCCCCCCTTGACCCAGCTGCAACAGCAGAGTTGAAATTCCTTTCTTGGAAAACAGCCTTACTTCTAGCCATCACTTCAGCAAGAAGGGTGTCTGAATTACAGGCCCTCATGGCAGTGGAACCCTTCATTATCTTCCATGTGGACAGGGTTTCCCTCAGGAGTAATCCTTCCTTTATGCCCAAGGTGGTATCTAGTGTGGCCCTAAACCAGTCCATTCATTTGCCTACTTTTTTCCCTAATCCACAAAACAAAGGGGAACGGATACTGCACTCTCTGGACATGCACAGATAACTTAGATTCTATTTGGACAGGACTAAGCCACTTAGAAAATCTGACCAGCTGCTAGTTGGCTTTACTGCAGGGGCAGAGGGGGAAGACCATTTCAAAGCAAACCATTTCCAAATGGATAGCCTGTTGCACTCATTTCTGCTACAAGCACCATGGAAAACCTACCCCACAGGGGATAAGATCACATTCCACCAGGGCTGAATCTATCTCTATGTCATTTCTCAGAGGAGTCCCTACTAGGGACATCCTGGAAACTGCTACCTGGAGCTCTGTACACACCTTCACCAAGCATTACTACCTGCCTATCTTTTCTAAATGCAGAGCTGGATTTGCCAGAGCAGTCTTGCAGGGCTTAATAGTGGGCCCTAATGCTCTTTAACTACCTCCTCCCTTCCTAAGCTTTGGGAATTAACCCAAATGCGATGACTGCAACACTGAAACATGAAGAACATGGTATAGTTGTGTACACTTGCCCTAAATATAGAGTGTATTCACTGTTGCAGTCCTGGTTACCATCCCTCCAGCAACCTGACTTCTCTTGGCTCTACCTTTCCTGCTTGTGTGGTATATATATATATATATATATATATATATATATATATATTTTTTTTTTTTTTTTTCATGTGTATTTGCTTTTTGATGGGGGTATACCATATCATATAATTGCTTCCTATTGTGGGGGCACCTGACATCTGGGGCAAGAAAAACTGATGTAATGGCATCGGCTGCATGTTTTATACCCCTGAAGATATGACATCATGGAAGAAGTGACAGCATCTGGCGCAGAAATCCAAAGACTCTGGTATTCAGGCCGGCTGAGGGCTACCTGCAGGCAGATAACCCAAATGTGATGACTGCAACAGTGAATACACTCGAACATCTACATTTATGGTAAGTGTACACAACTGTACTTTCTGCATTATTGAAGTCAGGAGTGTCTATGGGTAATATTTCTAGAGAAAGGCTATTTTTGAAAAGTATAGCTACTCCCCCACCTCTTTTTGTCTGTCTATCTACTCTGTGTATATTATAACCAGGGGTTGTTATTTCATTGTTACTGATGTATGCCTTTAGCCAGGTTTCTGTTAAGAGGACAATGTCAGGATGGTAGAGAGTTATGGTGGCATGAAGTTCTTGTATGTTATTAAGGATGCTTCTATGACTGATGTTTAGAATTGGGAGGTCTGAACTTTTTCTGCTCAGGTAAGGTGGAAGGAGAGGTTTAGGAGGGGTTGTAGGGATTGTGGGGCCAGGATTGGGATGAATATCGCCACTGCATTTTAGTTTTGATGCTATAAGACTTAACATTTTTAGAAGTTTATGTACAGTCTTGTCATAGTTTATAGAGATATGGGGAGGTGAGTGGTGGAGTAGTGTTGTATATTTTGCCAGTGTGATGCAGGTAGTGTTGTAAATAGTCGGAGCTATTGGGATGGAGAGGTGATGTTCATGTGTTGGGTGAATTAATGTGGAAGTGTGGGTATGGTGATAAATGTTAATGTTATTGTGGAGGGAAGTGAGATGTGCAAGTTGGGTTAAAACTATTAGTCTTAAGGTGCATGGGAAACATATTTGAATAGTGTGCGATGTGAGTGTTGTTGAGAAGAAGGTGTGTGCGAGGGTATAGTAGATACTGACTGAGGGAAATGAATTAAAAAAGGTAGTGATAATTGAGATAGTAGAAGTATAATTAGGGATCATACCTCTCAACCGTTTAAAGCAAGAAATCTAGACAAAGCTTTAAAGAAAAGTGGGACAAAGGCCCAAAAATAGAGAGAATTTTCAGATATTGCTCTTACAAACTTTGAAAGTTGATAGAATAACAGGTTTTGCATTAGCATGAATTTTCTGAAGTATATGAAGTCTAAAACTTGTGTCGTTATTTTCTAACTTCAGTCTATAATGACTTTGCCAGAAAACCACAATTTTATGAAAAATGGACCAAAAATCTGGACATTCTGCAAAAATCTATACAGTTGAGAGGTATGTTGGGGATATAGTAGATACAGTAGGGATATGAATTGGGTATATTGTAAGCTAAGGTGTGTTGCTGGTTAGGCAGGGAGTGATGTATATATATATTTGCATGTGTAATGGTAGGGTCATTACAAATAGGGTTGGAAAGGATTACAGTTATTGGGATTGGCTTTTGAGGGAGGGTATAAATTAATGGGATTGGTTATTGAGGAGTGGCGGTATGGCCTGTTGAAAATAAGTCTAGGCATAGTGGGGATGGGTGGAATTTGGGGACAGGGTAGGGGAGCAAAGTGAGCCTGAGCGAAGCAAAGGGTGAACAGAGCAGGCAGACCCAGGTCAAAGTAAGAAACTATGACCAAAAAAAAACAATCACCTGGTCAACCTAAGGAACCTAGATAAGTGATGAACAAAGTGTCGGGAAGCCAGAAATATAGTTTTATAGTCTCTTTATGTCCCTTTCACCCTCTGTTCTTAATCTGGTGGCTAGCATGTGAGGAACTGGTGAAATCTAATAATAGGAGAAAAGAAGCCATATAGACTGCAGTGAGGGGTAGTCATGCCAGTGAAATTGTATTTAAATGGGGGAGAGAGTACAGGGGAGGAAGAAAACCCTACAGTAACTGAAGTTATGCCTACGGCAAAGCAACCCAGTTTCTGTGCATGCCAGGCTAAGGGAACAGTACAAACAAATCCTTAGAAGGGAGGTTTAATAGTACAGTCAGGAACAGACGTGTACATACATTGCAGGCGGGAGTCTAGGAGCTCTACTTTTATTTGGTGGATGCTTTCACTTCAGAGTGAAGACGTGCCTGCTAATATCTCCTTTCTGTTGTATTAGGAAGGGGTCTTGGCTCAGAAAGCTATTGGGAGCTACAAGAGAAAAAAAATGAAAGAAGAACAGAGGGTGTTAAACAGAGGAAGAAACTCACTCGGATGACAGATAGTGACTAGCAACATACAGGGGTGCAACGGATATAATATGTAAAGCTTTGTCCAGATTTCTTGCTGTAAGAGGATGAGAGGTATGTTCAAACCTCTTAACTGCTGCCAGGGGACCACTCAATTGCTCACTCTTCACTCTCCCTCACATACACAGTTTCTTCTGCTTTCATCTCACTCTCTCTCTCTCGATATGTCACACACAGTCTCTTCTGCTTTCATCCATGCATTCATTCACATGCAGCCAGAAACATAAACAGGCATACACACACGTACACTGTTTTCTGTTTTATTTTTTACACTCGCTAAACAGCTGCTTAGTGAGTGTAAAATAATAATGTGATCAATCTCCTCTCCCGTCATAAATGCGTACTCTCCCACACACTCAGGGTCCTAATGCTACAATTTAGAATTTAAAGCCCACTCTTCAACAGTTGGCTGAATTGATGTTAAATGTGAAGAGTTCCACCCAATATGAAGCACTTGGCTGCTCAAGGGCTCTCCTGTAGATAATTGATTTTATTTTTGCCAGACAATACACTGTCCAGAAAAGGCATTCTCCAATTTCTGGACAGTGTCCCTTTATTCCAAACAGTAGGGAAGAATTCCAGATGGTTTGCAACTCTAAGTCCAGTGAAAGTGCATAGCTTAGTGGCAGAAGACATGGCCAGCTTACATTACCCATGCCCCTGCACTGATAAATTTTGTATGTAATAGTATCCCATAAGATCTCAGTAACACTGCTTGCCAGAGTATTTACACTGTTGTAGAGCTACAGATGTCTGTGAATCACTCCCCATAATGCACTGAGCAAACCTTTTTCATACCTCTTAACTGTACAGATGTTCGCAGAATATCTAGATTTTTGCCTGAAATTTTGGGTTTGTTTTTCGTAAAACTGTGGTTTTCTGGCAAATTAGTGGCAAGTCATTAAAGCCTGAAGTTAGAAAATAATGACAGGAATTTAAGTTTCAGATTTCATACCCTTCAGAAAATGCATGCTAATGCAAAGTGCATTATTCTATCAACTTTCTAAGTTTGTTAGAGCGATATTTAAAAAGTGTCCCTATTTTTAGGCCTTTGTCCCACTTTTATTAATGGCTTTGTCCAGATTTCTTACTCTGAGGATGAAAGGTATGACCTTTTAAAAACAAGATTGCACATAGTGTTATATGTTTCTGAATATCGTCAGAGTTACTTTCCATTGGACAAAGTATGAAAGAGTTATATCTTCAGACAAGTCAGGGTAACTCTGGAAATGTCATGTATCTCATTAGCATAATCATCACAGCAGTGAGCAGATGACATTGTAGTTGAGTCATTTGTTTCTATGTAGATGAGAGAGGGATTTCTAAGTTTTATTTCCAAGGACTCTACACTGTATGTGGGTGGGTTTAGAAGTCAGCTGAGGGAGTTTTAAAGGTATACTAGTATACAAGTTGTCTTGTTTCAGTTTGTATTGCTTTTGCAGACAGCGAAACAGTGATATTTGTGCACCCATTTTTCTTGGCATTATTTGGGGTATGATGGAGGATTTTAGATGGTGAATCTGCTATGTAATTCTAAATATGATAATTAAATAAAGTAACTACAGTTATGTATCATGAATATATGGTGTGAATGCTACATTCTTATTCTTGGTCACGAAAACCATTCATTAAACGTATGGATTACTGTCTGAGTATCACATTATGTGGATGGCCTGTGGACTGCATAATTACAGGATAAATGCATGGTATAGATACATGTGGACTGCGTAATTACAGGATAAATGCCTGGTATAGATACATTCAATGGCGAGCAACTGTGTTCACTAGAATGTTTGCTGTTTAAATGTGGTAAGTTTTAAGGGAATACAGTCTTGTAATAGGAGGACAGCCCATGTTATTAACATTCCCATGTGAACAAACATGTACTTGTATTTATTTGGTTTAAGATAGATGCACAGGTTAGCAGGTATAGAAGGAACCAGCCAAGATTAATATGCTCCTGTTTACTGCAGTGCAGTTGCCAAAAATCATAAAATAAGTTAACACAAGAGGAGGTACGCATGTTAAACATTTGGCTTGAGTGATGTCAGTAATGTTGGTTCTCATGATGCTGACCATAATAACCAATAACACAAGAGTAGTTTGCTTGAGCATTCATGAAATACCAGTTTATAATACTTGGGGAAACAAGTTTTACACAAGATGCTCTAGTGCTATGTGTTATTAAATTACATAATAGTCTTTCAACATTGATGCAAATAGTGTTCATTTTATACTTCATATTAGAGTTCTTTTAAAAGTGAACAGGTCAGTGTTTTAAATAATACTTTTTATCACATGACCCCATCAAATATGCAGCTATAGCAGAAATTGTGTCTGATTCATAATTGTACAGCACAAAGTATAATTTGCAGTATATTATGAACAAATTTAAAAGATGTTTTTATTTTTTATTTAACATTTGTTTACTGGGAAAGTCTCACTTAGAACCAGGCAGTTGTCAGCAGAGTCGTAAAGTCAAAACAAACCTCTGAACCGATAAAGGAACCAATGTGGCAAACAGCAAAAAAGTGAAGAAAAAGGCAAACTGGTTCCAACACATCACTCTTTAATAGCAACACAACAAGGTAAGCACCTTCACGGATAACATCCGGTTCCTCAGACCAAAATATTAAAACTCAAGTCACATCTTTAAACATTCTAGCAGCCAATGAGGCACACTAATCACTGAACCAATTTAACACATTCATTGCCTTGTCTAAGCAGTGAAGAAACTAACATCACTGTGTAAATCAGCAACACTATAAAACATGCCAGATAAAAACTATAAATAAAAATACCACCAGTTGATATAGGACTGCGAACAGGTAAACAGCCAGATTATAAAGATAATATCAAATCTAATTCGCAGTCACACCAGGCAGTCAATAAACGAACAGCACAAATAACACTCCACGTCTCTTCAGACCTTGGTTCTTTAAAATATCAGGTTCAAATGATGCATAAGTCCACTCTTAGTTCGGAACACAAAGCAGCAACTTTATTAATATATCCAGTTGGCAAGCGCTTTCACTAGGCTTGATAAAGCTTAATAGCGAAAGCGCTTGCCAACTGGATGTATCAATAAAGTTGCTGCTTTGTGTTCCGAACTAAGAGCGGACTTATGCATCATTTGAACCTGATATTTTAAAGAACCAAGGTCTGAAGAGATGTGGAGTGTTATTTGTGCTGTTCGTTTATTGACTGCCTGGTGTGACTGTGATTTAGATTTGATATCTTTATAATCTGACTATAAAACATGCATTGCATTTCAATCGTGCAGGTTTGGATATGCTGGATATTATTATTCGTAGCAATGATGTTAAGTTGTTACAAATGCAAGAAAAGTTTAGTAAGTTAAATATGAGTATTACCTATGATCTTTTGTTTTCTCAGTACCAACAGAACTTTGACAAAACGCTGAGAAACACTGAAGCATTTGTCAATAAAAATTTGGCTCTTAAACACAAAAAGCTTAATCGAGATACTACTGATTATAAAAACAATTGTGCGTATCCACCTGGAATCAAAGTTGTTCCACATGGTTTAGAAGAACGACCAGTGACTGTTGATCAAACAAATGATTATATTGAACGTGACGAAGGTTTATTAGAACAGCAGAATGGACCACGGAGGTCCAAGAGACTTATGAACAGGGGGCAGACCAGCAGGAACACACAGTTTCCATATGGCCGTGGGGGGAAGGTGAATCGAAGGGGTCATTACTAGATTATGACGGTGTTGAGAACATTAATATGTTAAATAACAACAGTCTGTGCTGTTTTGGTGAAACTGACGAGTTACATGATAGTAATGTTGCATCTGATGTTTTTTGTGAATTTGTGTCTGAAATGTTCAACAGTACTAGAACTAGCTTGATTACTCAAGAAGCCAGTCTTAATTGTGACTTGAGTGAACACCATTTGGCTATGAGGCATCAAATTTTTAAAAAGCGTGTTTTTTTCATTTACAACTATACTGATATTGAGATTTGTGATGCACACTTTGACCCTATTTAGTAAAGGTATTAATTTTGTACCTAATTTTAGGTTGGATATAGCTCAAGTTTTAATTAATTTAAAACTTTTTATGAGACAGTTGAATTTAAAAAAATTTTTTCTCAATTTCTAAGAGACTTAACAATGGTGTGGTAGACATGGAATGTACGCATGTTCTTAAGAGAAAAAGTACTTTTATTCCACACCCTAATTTTGAGGTCACTCTTTTGGGAAAATTGGCTGAGTTTGAATTTAGAAGGATACTATCACAGAAAAGTCACTGGATTGACAACCTTTCAGGTGAAGAGAGACTTATGTTGAAAAATCTTAAAACCTCTAACCAATACAGGTTTATGAAACCTGATAAAGGTGGGGGTATGGTTATCATAACCAAAATAGACTACATCCGTGAGATGTCAGAAATTCTGAACGATGAGTTAACTGACGTCAGGGTCTCTAAGAATGAAGTGAATAGAGCATACACCAAAATTAACCTGTTTTTACAAGACGCGTTGTACCAAGGGGTTATTAATGAGGTTGAGTTTAATTACCTCACAGTAAAATTTCCTACATTGCCTACTATCTTTGGCATCCCTAAAGTCCACAAGGGTACTAACAACTTGCCTTTTAGACCAATAGTAGCCACTAGGGGTTCTAAGACTGAACCCCTTGCGTCGTTTATTGACAATTGCTGTAAATCAGTTGTATGTGAAGCAACACACATATTAAGGGATTCTTGGCATTGCCTTGAGAGACTGAGGGAAGTTAAAGTTAACAACAGTATTTTTGGTTTTCTAACAATTGATGTGGTCAACCTATTTTCAGTTATTCCACATCAATTAGGGTTAGATATGTTTTATGAAAGCCTCCTTGCTAGTGTCACTTTAGACAAAAACAAAATCAATTTACGTATTGATCTTATGGACTTAGTTTTAAAAAACAATTATATTCTTTTTGAGGGTGAAATTTATCAGCAACTGACTGGAGTAGCGATGGGGGCAAAATGTGCCCCGTTATTTTCTAACTTGGTCTTGTTAGTTTGGGAAAAGCAGTATATTTTTCCTTCCAAATATAATGACAACATTATTTTATACAATAGATTTTTGGATGACCTTTTAATTTTATGGAAAGGAAATAAACAAACAGTGGTAGAATTCATTGAATATTTAAACAATACTACTGAATTCCTTAAGTTTACTTATACTTGGAATGATGAAGTAATCAATTTTTTGGATTTATCTACTAGTAAAACCACTGAAGGTCTTTCCAGTAACATATTTAGGAAGGAGACTTATTCTAATTCTCTGCTGCATTTTGAAAGTTGCCACCCTTGGCACCAGAGAAAGGGCATAGTGAAGGGGCAAATTGTTAGAACCTCGAGATTAGTTAGTGATGATGAAACTTTTAGAAAATAAATTTTTAAATTGTTTGGAATGTTTTTAGAATGAAGTTACCCCCTTAAATTATTACTTAAAACTAAAAAAGAAGTGATGAAGAAAAGGGGAACACATTATATTCCTATTCTGAACAACAAGGCCACATTAGTTAACACTGTGGACAACAAAACAGAAACATTTTTTGTATTAAAGTACAACAATAGGTCACACGAATTGAGTGCGAGTTTAAGAAATTTATGGAAGTCTTGTTTAAGTGACCAGAATAAGGCAATTCTAGGTACAGAACCCTCGATTGTATATAGCAGAGGTGAAAATTTAAAGTCAATTTTGGAAAGGGAAGTTAAATCATAAAAAAACTCATGTGTGAAAAAATGTGGGGCATGTAAATGGTGTAGATTTGTTAGTGAGGGATCTTATTTGTGTGTTTTTGATTATAAATACACCATAGCATGTCCAGGGCAGTGTAACTGTAACACTAAAAACTTGCCTCTTGTACAGCATGTGAGGCATTTTACGTTGGTAAGACAACCCGTAGACTAAGGGATAGGATATCTGAACATTTAAGATCTATTAAGAGAAAGGACATTCACAATGCACTTTACCTACATACCAATACATGCTCCAATTTTAAAAAGTGTGTGTTTTTTGTTGTAGATCCGGTTATGAACACTGAAAGGGGTGTTGATTTGGTTAATAAAGTAGGGGTTTTAGAAACTGAATGGCAACTTAGGCTTAATACCTTGAAATGTCCTGGTTTGAATGATTGTGTTTCTTTGATGCCTATTTTAAAATTTAGATCTAAGCAGATTTAGTTCTATGAGAACATTCTACCATTTACATATTGCTATATTCATATTCATTGTTAATATTTTTATACATATACACTTTTTTACATAATTATGTTTGCAAGCTAACATTTTTTAAGTGACAATGCATTGTTTACTTGTTTTTATTGAAGTGATGTTATTAGTATTTTGAAAGGTAATACCTTTGGTTGATTGGTTGTTACATTTTCCATTGTACCTATCAGCATGGGTGTGATACTATAAATGTGTTTTAATTTATTTGTTAAAATGACTCTGAAGTAGCCAGCACTTTTCTGGTGAATGCTGGATTTCCCCACGGTTGGCTTTGTTTGGCCACTCGGGCTTCGCCCTCATGACCAAACCACACCAACCATGGATAAATCCAGCATTACCCACACCCAGAAGTGGGTTATTGCTATATTAATTGTAAGAGCCTGGCTGTCATGTGATTACATGCTTATAATTTATGACAGAATATCTGCGATGGGAAGACATTTTTGCTAAAGGTGATGGGTTGGCTATAACAAATAATATGTTCATTATATGAAAGCTTGCTGATGATAAGTTTGTATGATGTTTAGTTGTGAGAGGCTGGCACTGACAGAATATCATGCCTACTTGCTAGGATAGATAACACTCTTTTTAGCTGTAATAAGCTGTCTGTGGTGGTCAGCATTCTTAGTTGAGAGAGGCAGGCTGTGGTTGGATCATATATTGATTAACTATGAGAGGCTGGTTGTGATAAAACTACGTGCTTCTTATCTGTGATAGGCTATGTGTAATAGTTACCATCTTCCCTAGCAGTAATACGTTGGCTGTTGTAGCAACAGTCTCCTTGGCTGTGATAGGCTGATGGTAATAACTGTAACAGTGTACCTGTCTCTGAAGAACATGTTTGCCAACTGTGATAGGCTGACTGTAGGGGAATAACATTAGCTGTGGTAATATGTAATAGCATGCTTATTAAATATGATAGACTGGCTGAAGTGGGATATGTTCCTAGCTAAGACAGGTTGGATAAGATAGGATTCTGTGCCTGTTTACAGTCTCAGAGTAGTTTCACTAGGGTTTCAGACCTGTTACTTATGATGTCAGTCATAATAGGAAAACATGCTTGCTTACTTACTGTAATATGTCAGCTGTGTTAAAATAACATGTTCATTAGCTATGGCAAGTTTTAGTAGGATGATTCTTATTAGCTGATATATGCAGATAGCATTGGATAATATGTTTATTACCTGTGCTGATGGTGTTGGATACCCGGTTTATTAGCACAAATATGCTAATAGCATTGGATAATATTTATTAGCTGCCCTTTAGTGTTGTATATCATGATATCATGTTCATTAGCTGTGATATGCTGAGAGCTTTGGATAATGTTTTTTAGCTGTATTGGGCTGATGGTGTTGGATATATAAACAAAAGAACATAGGAACGTACTAGACAAGCAATCATGGGGATCACAAGATGCCTAGTCATATACAGTTTTAAGAAGACAAACAAAAGTTTTAGCCACCGTTTTATAGTACTTAATGTGGCTCATCTCTCAAATCAAGCAGGGCCATGCATAATAACCCT
This sequence comes from Protopterus annectens, assembly GCF_019279795.1. NCBI lineage: Eukaryota > Metazoa > Chordata > Ceratodontiformes > Protopteridae > Protopterus > Protopterus annectens. Next base: position 767,314,864 of record NC_056749.1, read on the forward strand.
GGTATAAATGTTCTGTGTACCCATCCAGTCATCAAGACTAGCCTTAAAGTTAGTTAAGGTAGCACGTGTTTGTTCTTTAGTGACAAATTGTTTAATTGACTAGGCATACATTGAGTTAGGTTCCTATCTCTCCAAACAGTCTTGTTTATTTGTTAACGTACGTTTAAATCCTTGGTGCGTATGTTTGTAGGACCACTAGTTTTGGAAGAAAAGGTCAAATAGGACTGGGTCTTTTGTGGCTCAAAAATAACAGGTTAGCTCAGAGCAAACCTATAGGCTACTGAGTAAAATGAATCATGTCGATCTATCAGTGTAGTTGAATTTAAGACATTTAATTTTCTTGGTTAGAAACTTTTGCGGTCATTCCAGTTGAGCTCTGTTTTGATTTGTAAATACCAAAGAGGGCACTGTACTCAGTGTTTGGTCTTATGGAGTACAGTGTTAACAGTATTTCATTGTATTCAGTGATTGGTCTGATGAGGAAGGAGTATGGTGGTAACAATATTTCATTGTATTCAGTGATTGGTCTAATGAGGAGAGAGTACAGTGGTAACATTATTTCATTGTATTCAGTGATTGGTCTGGTGAGGAAGGAGTACAGTGGTAACAGTATTTCACTGAATCTTGAAGATATTCCATTAGAAATTAACTGGTCAAATGGAAGGATTTCCTGACTGTGTAAGAAACATGATGATCAAATGACAGAACTGTATCTGCAAAAGTACCCAGGCCCCTTATGACTATGCCTGTGCAAAAAGGAGTGTCACATAACATATGAGGTGGAAACAAATCTTCTGCCAAATACTACTATGTTGAATTTTTTCATCTACTTTGAGACTATTTTTGACATGCCATGTACTTGCATATTCTAGCCTTTGTTGAAACTGTTTTGTATCAGTGGATGAGCTGAAAACAGGGCCAAGTCTGCAGTTATCAGCAAACTGGTCAACTGAAGAAATGGAAACATGAGGAAGTTATATGTTCTGTGCACATTGCATACATTTACCAACTTGTAGATGAATAGCTTCCATTAGTAACTGTTAAACTGACATTTAAGACCCCCTGGTGGAACAGAGAGTAGGATAATGCTAGCAAAAGAACCAAGTATTTTTTGATAAGATCCAATACAACTAAAAGGAAACCAATAAATTCAAACAAATGGCAAAGGCAGCAATCTTCATTTTAAGAAGAAGACAAACACTCCATACACTTCAACTGAGTAGCCCCCTTTGAATCCTTCTGGAAATATTGCCTTGGATGTCTGCAAAATAAATGTCAAACATGAAAGGGCCCAGATCAGATGCCTGTGGCACCCTGCTAGTTCCAAATTTACATCCAGAGATGAAACCAGCAGATTTCACAACTTGGGATTGTTGGGTAGATAATTTGCAGTTCAGCAGACTGTGTAGAAGTTTACATTAAGCTTGTCTAATTCCTCAAAAATACTAGCATGGGGGATAGTGTCAAAGCTTTGGCCTGTTCAAGATAAGCAGTGTGCACAGAATGACCACAGTCCAAAACCCTTGTAACCTTTTCTAAGAACTTTACTAGATTCAGAAGACAGGACTTGCCTATAGTTCTCATCCTCTTAGCACAAGAAATCTGAACAAAGCCAAAAATAATGGGGGAATTAGCCTAAAATAGGTCAGATTTTAAATATTGCTGTTATAAAGTTAGGCAGTTGGTGGAATAAAAGGTGTTGTGTTAATATGCATTTTCTGAAGGATATGAACTCTGAAACCCAAATGACTGTGATTATTTACTGACTTCCTTCCTCAAAGATTTGTCAGAAAACCACATATTTTATGAGGAACAGAACAAAGATATGAAGCAAAAATCTGAGCAGGTGAGTGGTATGGACCTCCCTTCCACAAAACCAAACTGACTGGGTCTAGATCAGATAAGTTGCTTGTGTATGCATAAGTGAATTCTGCTGCGATACATTCCATGGCTTCCATGTAAGGCTGCTTAGGGCAATGGGTCTATAATTACCCCAGTTTGTAGAAGGTCAATCCTTATGTAAGGGAGTCACAGTGGCATCATGAGCAGACTTATCAACAGGCTGAGGTTAAACAGTTTAAGTAGAGGCTCAGACAGTGCATTCTTGACACTAATGAGAATGCAACATGGTATGTGGTCAGGTCCCATGGCTCAAGACAGTGCATATTTGACACTGATGAGAATGCAGCCTGGTATGTGGTCTGGTCCCATTGCTCAGACAGTGCATATTTGACACTGATGAGAATGCAGCCTGGTATGTGGTCTGGTCCCATGGCTCAAATAGTGCATATTTGACACTGATGAGAATGCAGCATGGTACGTGGTCTGGTCCCATTGCTCAGACAGCGCATACTGGACAATGATGAGAATACAGCCTGGTATGTGGTCTGGCCCATGGCTCAGACAGTGCATACTGGAAACTGATGAGAATGCAGCCTGGTATGTGGTCTGGTTCCATGCATCAGACAGTGTATATCTGACACTGCTGAGAATGCAGTGTTGAGGTAATTTCTCTGATCTTTGGGTGATACTGATGAGGAACTGTAGCTAGTAATGAAGTAATAGTTGGAGTCGTTAAGGGTGATTTGGATCTCTCCAAGCTCCATGTTATGGTTGTGGGTGATTTAATGTGAAGTAATGGTGGTTCTAACAAATATAGATACCGCAACACAGAAGACACACACACAGTTACACAGTTTCCCAAAGATGTGAGGGCATGGCAGGTGCTAAACCCTGGTATACACGGAGTGCTGTCATTGCACTGAAACCACGTCTCAGTAACAACACAAATATGAATGTTTCTGAGTTGCAGAAGGGCTTCAACTCTGGCATCTTTTTATTTAGGCTCCTAACACTGAACAGTGTCACCTTGATGTTGTCCAAATTACAGATTGAATTTTCTATGTAAGAAAATACAGTAGGGGGGACTCTAACTAAAAAGGTACTATGGGATCTGAAAAGTGTTTACCCATTGTGTAGAAGGCCTGGTACGACAGGTGTAGACCATCCCTAGCAAAACAGGAAGTTTTATCTACTATATCATCCCAAGTTGACATATATTGGATCCCCTTAGAATGACACTAACTACTTAGCTAATTGTTAAAGCAGTTATCTTGTCTTTATGTCTAGGCATCATTCTCAGTGAAGGAAATATAACTACTCAAGACCAGTGCCTTTCTAGGCTCCGATATATGCAAAGTTAAGTTGCATCATGTGTGTCTGCATGTCCATCTGGGTGGAGTGCATCACATCATTCACACTGAAATGGCCCTCAACTAGACCATTGTCAAATTTGTCTGGCTTAGTGTACCTTAGGGCCCTTCTAACATCATAGATCCTGATGCCAGGCAAGCAACTTATAGTCACCCTGATCTTATCCAGTGTGGCTAGTGCAGAGGCTGTAGGCCTAAGTACAGATTCACCTGCCACTAAACTATTATGTTCATTGTTACTAGAGGATGGCTGCGACAGCTGGACAGCCGGGGTATCATGCTTGTTAGCCATAGCAAGCTGGCTGTTCTTTGGTACAATGCTTATTAGGTGGCTTGGGGAGAGGGCAACATTTGGTGTAATAACACTTCCTCACTTTCAGCCACTGTACCATATGTGTCCCCCACAGATTGCCTGGGTACGTCAGTAATCAGAAGCAATTTCTGATGAATGAAACAAACTTGTTTTTTCTTCTTCTTCTATTAATCTCCACCATATTATCTACAACCTCACTCTTATTTCTTGCCACATATTTTGCTACGATTCCAAGAGCAGGATAAGTTATTTCTTAAACTTATTTCATTGAATTGCACTTCTGTAACACTTATAATTGTGCTCTACAGTTAATCTACTACATTTTACACTGTTATAAAGCTTTTTTTACTGCTTCGCTGCATTTATGTACTGTTTTAACTGCATTTTTCATTGCTAGATACTGTTTCATTACTCTAATTGCATGTTTACTGAATTATTTAACTGTAAACTGCTTTTTCATACTGAGAGTTGCATTTTCTGTTTGTGAGTGCTCTATCCATGCTTTTCTGTGCATTTATGATTTTTTTGAGGTTTGTGTGTTGTTTAAAACTTTCATTTAGTGGCTACAGCTAGTAGCTATAATAGTTTTCCACTTTGCCCTCCCTATTGTTGTCTTGTTCTTATACTTGGTGTCTTTGCAGTTGCCCAACCATACTGCATATTTGATCTGGGACACTCTTCCCAGTGTAGTGTTATTAGTTTATTCTACCTCACAGAGAGAGAACATTTTTGAAGGGCCAACCCACTTCGATTCTTAACCTTGAATTAGCTTATGTTCCAGCTTTCTCCTTTTCCACTTTTCTAAAAAAAAAAAATTGTAAGCTTGTTTCCCCCTTTTACTGTAATGAGTCTATTCCAGATACAGATTTGCTGTATACAGGACTGTTTGTAAGCTTCTGAGCCCTCCCCTAAGCCTTTCTGTGTTGGAGGGAAGCCTTCTAGCTCATCAGTGTGAGGGGTAAGCACTAGGTAGCCTATGTACCACACGGGGAGGGTTTCCTGGCCCAGAAGTTGTAGTCTATTGGCCATTTGGGCAGTTTTTCCATCTCTCTCTCAACTTTCCAGTTTAAAAGCCTGTGTTTGCTTTTGTTTACCACCTTCCCTGTAACTAGTTTAGTCCAGCTACAGACTTGCTGTATCCAGGACTGTTTGAAAGCTTCTGACCGGTGCCAGAGTCTGGTCTTCAATTTTTCCCTTAGATCTACTAGTTCACTCCTCTCCTGCACTTATACTATCTTATTAGTCTAGCACTTTACCAGACTTCTTGTAGTAATTATTGCAACACACAAGTGCTTCCAGCACTAAACGTTCTACAAGGAAACAGATCTAGTACTTATTATCAATGCCCACCCCGCCAGGCATGTCTAAAGGTCAGTTCCCTATGCTTTCTCCTATTAGCCTGGTGAGCTTGGGCATCCTGAGGCAATGTAGTAATTGCGTCATGTACACTGACAACCCTTTCCTCTTACCTTCCAACACTCACACTCACGAGAGATGCACTTATATATGCGAATTGGAAGCCACACACTCCAGCCAAGACCTGAATAGCTGGTCAATAGGAGAAGGTCAGCACTTGCACCACACCACAATGGTACACACAGCCCTCTGGAACAGACACCAGCACTACCTTCATATAAAAACACAAACCACACATCCACTTTCGAGGAAGCTCTCAAGAAAAATCTACCCAAGCAGCAGATCCCTCCAAGGCAGAAATACACTCGACCACCACAACACAAAACTAATTAAGAGACACATAACTCTCCTAAACAGTGTGCTACTCAACCAAAGCCCGTAAGGCAAAACAGCATGCCCAAAACACTAGTCATAAGTGACTGGATAGTGAGGCACACTGATGTCCCACTCATTAGGTTGAATAAGGAGAAAGTAACAGTCAGCTACCTGTCAGGTGCCATGATCCGACACATAATGCATGCACACAGGACACTCAACAGCAGGTACAAATATGACTGTCATTGTACATGTGGGTGTGAATGACCTGAGGTGTACCTCCCTGGACTACATGAAAAGAGACACGAAAAAGCTCTCTGACGATGTGGCCCAGGCAGGTATGACACCAGCCATGAGTAGCATCCTGCAATCACCCAGGATGATAGCACATTACAAGGACAAAATGATTGACATCAACAATTGGCTAAGCTTCTGGTGTGATTCTAAGGGGATCCAGTATCTGTCTGCCTGGGATGACATGATTGACAGGCCATGATGCTTTGCCGGAGATGGCCTGCACCTGTAACCTTTAGGATTCCGGATACTGGACAAGGCTGTTGCCACCCCTATAGTGCCATTTTAGGTGGTGTTCCAAAGACCAAATTATCAGCGTAATAGCTATAAACAAATGCAACCTGAGGGTCATGTTGCTCAACACTAGACGTCTAAATCTCAAAATGCACTTGCTCAAGGCACTCCTTAAAATGGAGAACATTGACATTTGTGCTGTAACAGAGACCTGGTTCAAGGCAGCAGAAAGTACCTGTGCACTACCAGGCAATAACTCATTCCACACTTTTCGGCCCCAGAACTTAGACCAAAGCTCCAAAGGCAGTGGTGTCTCCATAGTTGTAAAGCATGCACACACCTCCAGACTGGTGGCCCAACATAATACATCAGAAATACTTCAGGTGCAGCCAACATTGGGTAAGACAGGGATTCAGGTCGTAGCCTGCTATAGGTCCCCAACCATGTCCCAAGACTTGCACTCCACGTTCCTAATCACCCTGGAGAATATTAAGGTTCCAACCTAACACTCTCTTACTAGGCAACTTCAACTACCCCTCCATTGACTGGATAAAATACACCTGTACCAATACACTTGCCCAATGTTTCCTGGAGTTCATTAATTCCAATGCCCTGGACCAGCTCATTCTTACCCCCACTAGAGGTAGCAACATCCTTGACCTGGTCATAGCTAACATGGGCGACCGTTGCTCTACACCAATAGTCAGCTCCTCCCTGGTTAGATCTGACAACAAACTAATCACCTTGGAAATCCACATCCCTCCCATCCAACCCCCCAGCAAAGGTAAACACCATGAAAAACTTCTCCAAAGCTAACTTTGGGATCCTAAAAACAGATGTGGCTAACTTCACAGCACCCATGCAAATGGAGAATAGTTGCATGACTGCAGAATCATACACCAATGCACTGTACAAGCATGTACACAAATACATGGATCTTGCCATACCCAGTAGAACCAAGACACTGTCCTCCAAAAAAAGGAAGCCGATCTGGTGGTCCCCTGCCATAAACAAACTCTACAACAGAAAGAGGAAACTGATGCAGAGTAAGGTGAAGTCCCAAGACTGGAAAAGCTCCCTTATCTGCCTCAACAAAAAGTTGAGATCCCTCATCAAATCCTCTAAAGCTAGGTATGAAAACAGAATTCCAGCAGATAGTAAAGACAACCACAATGCCTTCTATAGTTATTTAAAGAACCTCCATGGCAATACCCAGATTTGCTCTGAGCTACTGCACATTGGTACCTCATATACCGAGCCAACAGATATTGCCAGTATACTGGCAGACAGATTCAGTGCCAACTCCCCCCCCCCCCAAGGACCAATCTCAATACCAGTAGATTGCCAGGCACCCCGTATTACTGCTGCACAGGTTAAAACAGCATTGTCCAAGGCCAAGAATACAGCTTCTATGGGACCTGACAATATCCCTGGTTGTGTTCTACATGAACTACAGAGTGAACTGGCACCTCACCTCACAATCACAGCCTCACCTCAGGCTTTGTCCCCACCAAATGGCGCACTGCTACAGTTATCCCTCTCCACAAAGAAGGAGCGACTACAGACCCTGGGAACTATCACCCCATTAGCCTGATGAGTCTGATATGCAATGCTATGGAATGCATCATCATGGACCTAATAAACAAGGATATAGGGAATCTCCAAACTCTGGATCCCACACCGTTTGGTTTTGTGAAGAGTTAATCATGCCTGCTTAACCTGGTTGGCTTCTTTGAGTCAGTCACCAGAGCTGTGGATGAAGGCATGGTGGTTCATACAGCCTACCTTGATATGGTCAAGGCTTTTGATACCATTCCCCACTCAGGAATCATAGAAAAACTCACAAAACTTGGCATCAACCCCTGTATCACTAGGTGGGTTGCAAAGTGGATCACAGATAGAACCCACAGTGTGAAAGTAGCTGACTCCAAGTCAGACTGCTGATTAGTCATGAGTGGAGTCTCACAGCGTTCAGTCCTGGGTCCTCTCCTGTTTGGTATCTACTTCTCTGAAGTCCAGGCCAACATGAAGGGACTCTGGCTGACAAATTTCACAGACTATTGCAAGTCGGGAGCTATTATTAACTCCTCAAGTGATGTTGACATCCTACAGAATGGCCTCACTGTGACCAACGACTGGTGTGAGATCCATGCCCTTAAGCTCAATGCCAAAAAATGTTGTCATCCCCTTTGGGAAAAAACCCAGTTTACATGAATTACCACATTGATGGTAGTCTACTGAACACAGAAGACATTAAAAGAGATCTGGGAACACAGGTTGACAGAAACCTCTCTTTTGATCAACACATTGCCACTGTGGAGAGAAAGTCCTTCTATGTGGCACATCTCATTACTAAGGGTTTTGCATCCAGGAAGAAAAAGGTCATTGTCTCCCTCTACTCTTCCCTCATTAGGCCAGTCATAGAGTACAATGCCCCATTTGGCACGTACCTCACTAGACACCTGCAACAACTGGAGAGGCTGCAAAACTACCTCACAAAGGGGCTCCTAGACCTTAAATACTTGTCCTATGCAGACAGACTCAAAAAACTCCAACTATTCTCTGTTTCATATTGCCTACTCAGAGGCAATCTCTGCTTGTCTTACAAAGCCATGTCTGACCCAGCTGTGTTAGAAATGCTGCATCTAAAGAAATCCCAATCCCTCTGCACCACACACTCCAGAAACCTCAACCTCATTACCACAATTAACAGAACATGCAGGAGGGACAGGTTCATAATCCAGAGACTGCCCATGCTATGGAACAGACTTTCCATACATGTCGAGCAGAGCACCACGCTGACTCTTCAAGAGAAATCTTGATGAGTGGATGGGAAACAGAGAATTCACCCTGGGGATAACACCAGAGGCTCTGCTTGACAGAGGTACTGGGAAGTAACGTTGGGTGGCACTATGTCAGGGTAATCCTATGGCTAGACTTGTAAAGGCCCCAGGGCCATTAACCTAGTACACACCTGTGAACCTATATGTTTATGGATAGAAATGTACAGCTGGTTCTGATACTGCACATGGATCCACACATCCCTCTATAAATATATAGATATACAATTGAATTAGTGTGGTATTGCAGAAATTGCTGCTTGTATGACTAATATAGCTATTTATATGCATTATGTTACAGATTAATTGTGATGTAGCTGTACATGACTCGGCTTGCACATTTTTATAGTGTTACTGAATGCAATTTGTATTGTATATAAAACAATGTTACTAATCATTGTATGCATTGCTATTGTAAATAATGTCTAATTTCCTTGTGTAGTCTCAGGGGTTTTCTTCTAGGGTCCAATCTTGAAATGGCTAGCAAAATGCAAATAAATAAAGAAACAAACTCTGATATAGTGATACACTGAAGCCTGTAATATCATAGAATAAACACATTTTTTTAGTAAAATGAAACAAAGGTCAGTAATGCATACTCTTCCTAGGAAACCAATACACCAAAGCAATTAACTTACTGTAGTGATACTCAAGATGATTACAAGTGCTGTCTTTCTTTTAAAGTCCTAGAGTCCTATAAACAGAAGGACAAATTCTGTCAGACAACATCAAGTAATTCCCTTCTCTGGCAGGAATTTATGCTGACAGTATATAGGTACTTCTGGGTAAACTCTTCACTCAGGATTCCTTTGTAAGAAGATATCTAGGTTTCCTCGGGAATAATCCACAGCACTTCTTATTACAGGACATGACCCATAACCATTGTTCAAGGCAGACAATGTCCTTTGAGAAGCAAACTTCTATGACTTGGTAGGGTATAACCATTTCTCTTTGTATCATAATTGGACTACTAAAGAGCTATTAACAAAACTATGCAGGAATCCTCTCAGCATAATGCATAATGACTCCGAACCATTTAAATAAATGGTTTTGTTTACTGATTCTATTCACAATAATTACATAATTTTTAAAATAGTTACATTTTTACATTTGTTCACACTATTTATATCATTTTTGACACAGTTTTTGTGTGAACAATCACAGTACGTTACATACGTCCCAATTACATTCTGAAGCCTTTGGATTCAGGTGCAGAAAATGGGCTGTCAGCCCTAGACAAGCCACCTGCATAATGATGGTTCAAGCCTGGACTGTTTTTTACTTTGGACTTAAATGTCTGCAAAGGAAGTGCCCATGTGCATAGTTTTATGTTCACATCCTGTTATTTATTTATCCATAACAGTGGGGTGTGGCCTACGAGAAATGTAAATTCTCATCATAGAAGGTATTACTTTACATGAACACCCACAAATATATATCTATATCTATCTGTGTGTATGTATATTATCTATCTATCTGTGTGTATGTATATATACACACACACACACACACACACACACACACACACACACATATGTATGTATATAGTTGGGGGTTAACATAATGGTTAAGGAGTGTACCATATAGACACAAAGTACAGGGTCTGATTCTTAGTTCACAGGGAATTTGGCTAGGCTTAAAAAAGACCCAGAAGGGCAGCTTACCTGCTATTAACCTAGGAATCTACAAGGTAGACTGGTCAATTGACCCCTTTGACCCATGACCCAGACTCAAAAGAGTAAGGCAGACATATCCAGACATATCAAACACACATGACAAAATGTAAAATGACAACAGCAACAAATTACAGAAATGACATCTTACTGATTAGAGAGATTTGGTCCTACTGTACAGTAGATGACATAGAAAACAAATTCTTCTAGTGAATGTGGATTAATGGTCTTTTGAGGAGTACCAGAGCAATACCACTTCAGTCATAACAGTTTGAGAAGTAATAATACATTTTTCACAGAATACTTGAAAATTAAAGTGTTGATAAACACATGAAAAGCATTCTCAAAGTAATAATATTAACATAAAAGATGTATATAACGAGGAACTTGTTGCAGCTTATAACTTTAACAGTGATAGTACCAACTTGATTGTAAAGCGTCCCCCTCACATGTGCAATACCTGTTCTCTGTTGTACTTGGTTTTCTCTCAGGATGGCCTTCACTATTAAAGGTCTGTGATAACACTGTTCTAGGCCTCCCTCTGATGTATCAATGTATACCACAGAAGGCCTCCTGAGATCAGAAGTAGCTAAGATAGGTACTGAATAGAGTATTTTCATCAGCTGGGTAACAGAAAGGTCTACCTATACGGTCCACTTACACTTAAGGGGAATCTTTCCTTTTGTCAGGTCTATAATGGAGGAACTATTGAGATACATTGGGATAGGAATTTTTGACAGTATCCAACTAACTTGAAGAATGTACCCTCTTGATTCTCAATGCAGGAGTATACGATTTTTTCTTAGCTGCACATTTTACTTTCTTGAGCCTATCAATCCCCTTATAAATATAGAACTGAAATACTTTGTCATAAACTTTCTCTTAAAGGCATTGACAGTTGACCCATCTCATTCTAAGGAGACTAGTACAACCAGTGCCTTGGCTGAATAAGTGTTCCAGTCTTCTTAATCTATCTGGATGATGCTCAGATCCATGGCTAGCAGTTCTAGTGACCTGATCCAATCCCTTTAAACTTAGGTCGATGACCAAAAATGGTCTTCTTCTACTGCTTGAAGTGAAAAAAGAAGAAAATAAAATGGAAAGAGGCCCTTAAAATTCCCTATTTCAGGAAAGTGGTTTCCTACCTGATATGCTGCACAAGAATCACTAAAGAGCTTCAGTGCTGACCACAAATGCAATACCAGCATTCTGTTCTGAATATCAGCAATGCACAAAGGAAATATAAGAATCTTCTAATTGCAGCCCTTAATGTGCACCTGTGGAGGCTGCCCCATTTGACTCACCCTAGCTACACCTCTGACACTGCCCATTAAGTCTCTAAATGGTTGAACGGTACTATGTACAACAAAAGAAAGGAAAATTGTGATTGAGTAAGTTGTTTAGTTCTAGAAAAGCTATATTCTTTGCTTTGAAATGTTAGATCTTATAGCATCCTTTTACTATATCTAATCTGATCAAGAATCTTGCATTCCCCAGCTCTATGTAAGTTCATTCACCCGAGGAATTGAGTACAAATCAAATTTCAAAGTGTTGCTCAGCTTCCTAAACTTATTACAGAACTGGATTGCTCCATCAGATGTTGATACTAATACTGTGAGGCTCTTCCATTTGATGTATCACTCTTTTAGCACCTCCAGGAAGTTGATAGGCTATATCTGCCCTGCTTTTTATTAGTATGTTTATTCCTGTGGTTTACATCATTTAATTGCTCAGCTATGTTAAGTAGACCTTGCCACCTAGCCAAAACGTTATTTTCTGAGGATGGGATCAAACACGAGGTGCCCATCTTTGAACTCGCTGGTCATAGTGGTTCTATTATACGCTCCATGTTGTGTAGTCTGGATTCTTTCCATGTGTTCCTTTACAATGGGAATTTCCATTTCTGTCTATTTTTTATGTTGATGTAGCATTATATTGCATATTTACATGCGGTTTTCTCTTCTTCCGAAGTTTCTTGAACAATATCTAACAGTCCATGAAGTTGCCTGCCATATATTAACTCCAAGAACTGAACCACACTGATGCCTGTGGTATTTCCCTAATGATAAACAGGAAGTATGGTGTGGTGTGGTATGGTGTGGTTATGGTATGGTCATGGTGTGGTATAGTATATGATATGTAATGGTATGGTGTGCTATGGTATGGCATGGTATGGTGTGCTATGGTATGGCATGGTGTATGATGTGGTATGGCATGGTATGGTATGAACTGGCCCCAGTTTTTGCTATCTTACTCAAGTATTTTTCTCTGTGCAGATTTTAATATTCAGATAAAAATGTTTTGCTAACCTATTTGTTTTGGAGGTATTATACTGAGATTTTTAACTTCTTAACCATATGGTGTTGGCACCGTTGGGGCATTATTTTTGACATAAATAGAACTTCTTGTTCAGAGATTATTCTCTCAGGTAATCCTACACTGCCAGAGCTGAAACAATGTCATCTGGTGCTGTAGGCCATCTCCAGTCTGGCATCTCCTTGAACCTGAAGTTGAGGATTGTAAAAAATGGTCTTCCAAAGATGAGCAGCAAATAAGCAAATAATAAATAAATAAATACACACATAAAATACGAATTAAAAAAATTGACTCACAGTCTTGGAACTGTAGAACAGAACCTATATAAGGTTACATTAAATACCAACACATTATTCCACTAATGGCATTTATTTAAGAAGCCACAATATCAACCATGGTTTCTTAAATGAATCTTAGTTCTGCACTCATGCCCCATCACCGACTGTTGATTGCAACCCCTAACAGCTTGAATGCATAACAGCCATCCTGTTTGCAGCATTCTAGTTATGGCTGTGCAACTGGCTCCATTGCTCTAGATTTACCATTAGCCTTATGTGAAGGAATAGCCTCAGGGTACTTAGTTGCATAATCCAAAATGACCAAAATGTATTGAAACAAGTTGCTACACCTTATCAATGGCACAACAATCTCCATAACAGTACTTTCAAAGAGTACCACTATAACAGACATTGGATTCAAATGATTATTTGACTCAGTGTGAGGGAAAGTCTTCTGTCAATTAGGGCATCCGGAGCAGAACTTCTAAATTTCTTTTCTTATTTCTGGGCAGGAAAACCTTGCAAATGTTCTTACCTTAGTCATATCCATACCTGTTTGCCCATCTGGTGCTTGATTATTATTGATATTAGTTATATCACTAGGATTCTAAAATCTTTGGGTACTAACACTTGCCATTATATGTCCTGTCTGTTATTACACTGTACAATAAAGCATTTTGTAATTTGAAGTATGCGTAGGAAGGATAAATATTTTTTTCAGTTTCCTCCTCTATATTGCTAGTTAGGTATATCTTATCTTGTTCTGCTTAAACAGTCATCTCCCCAGAGTACCAGTTTATTGGCTTACCTGAAGATCAGACCACTTTGGATTTTTCTGAGAGTCACCCTTTCATGAGGCTGAAGGTATTGCCACATATTTTACCAATTAAGTCATGGCGGTCTTAGTACCTAAATCTTCTTCTGAAAAAATACAGCATCTGGCAGTATTGTTTAGTGCTAGTTGCTATCACTACCTTACTAACTTTTCTAGTTATTTTCCAGTATCAACAGATATGATACCCTTTTTGCCAATATTTAGTGTTCCTGTAATGTCACTCAAACAGAATTTCATTAGGGTCCTGTTCAAAGTTAGTTTGTGTCTAGGTGTACATTGCCTATCCTTTCTCTCATCTTCTTTAGCTTGCCCCCTCTGTCTCATTGTGAGTAAGCATTAGCATCATAATTTCTTTTTCTTCTATACATTGTTCTGTTATTGCAAACGGTGTCCCTTGAATGCAGTTTTCTATTTTTTCTTCTAATAAATATGCCTTTTATGAAGAGTGATCATTTGCTTGCTTTTTGTTTAACACTGACAAAGTAGGTTTAGAGCTCTAATCAGATACTATTTATTCTTCTTTTGCAACATTAAAGAAGGATTTTTTATTGATATATTTTTCTTCCTCAACACTCCTTCTTAGAGTTCTCTACTTTCATCTACTTTTCCTAATGCTGAAATCATAGCGTCTACCCTATCTTTAAACAAAAATAAAATAATTAACATCCTATGCTGCTATATCCCTCCCAGAAATAACTCACCAGTCATAGAAGAAATTCTTTATTGGCTAAATCTGAATTCCCCTCAAGAAACTATCTTACTAGGAGACCTTAATACTGACTGGCTAGCTTGCAGCTCTAGTAACCCAACCAACCAAGTAAACCTCTATGGTTTCAGCCAACTAATTCTGGAACCTACCAGAATTGATAAAATAAACCAAAAACAAACCATTATAGACTGGACACTATTCAGTAACCCTAAACATTACTATCAGACTGGATGTTTACCAGATACACTCAGTGACCATATGCCCATTTTTCTCCTAAGAAAAAATACAACTAGTCAAAAACCCATTACCTATAGAGTAAACAGAGATGATCGAAACTGTACCTCAGACAGCCTAAATAGCATATTAAAGCAATGTAACTGGCAGCCTCTAAAAACCCTTCACCTTGATCAGGCAGTAGAATACTTTAATAAAACATTCATTTCAGTTCTAAACTCCATTGCACCAGAAAGAAAAATCAAAACAAAAACTAACTATGCTCCCTGGTTAAGTAGGGACACAAGGGCCCTACTGAAAACTAGAGATAAGGCCTGGATGAAATGGAAACAAGAAAACACCTCTCAAACTAAACAAAATATAATCAACTCAGGAACCTAGCTAAAAAACATACTAAACTAGACAAACAAAACTACTTAGATCTACAAAACAAACACCCAAACAACCCCCAAAACTTCAGGCACAGTATCAACTCCCTTCTGAAACCTGGCACTATCACTACCCCCACTCCTTCCACCTCCAT
This sequence comes from Protopterus annectens, assembly GCF_019279795.1. Lineage (NCBI taxonomy): Eukaryota > Metazoa > Chordata > Ceratodontiformes > Protopteridae > Protopterus > Protopterus annectens. The sequence goes on from NC_056749.1 coordinate 767,330,056, forward strand.
AGAAAACAACAATGATATAGATTCCCAGTTTAATTGTTATTTCATAAACTCAATCCAATCTCTGTCCAACCAAATACAAAACTCCAACAACTCATCACCCACAATTGCTGAAAGCCCCTCATCCAGTACCACTAATCTTCAATCTTTCTCTCTCTCACCTGTCCCTACATCTAAAATTAAACAACTCCTTCAAATCCTAAAGCCCACTACTCTGGCAGCAGACAGAATACCTGCAAAATTCCTAAAAATCGCAGTGGACTCCCTATCCTACCCAGTATCGATCCTAATAAACAGATCCATTCAAGAAGCATATGTACCTCAACTATGGAAAATATCCTACATTATACCTCTACATAAAAGTGGAAAATAGTATGACTTTTCTAACTATTGGCCTATAGCTAAACTATCCCCCCTATCCAAGCTCTTAGAGAAATGCATAAATTACCAAACCATGCAATACCTGAAAACAAACAATCTTCTCTCCCTCACCCAACATGGTTTCCGACATCACCACAGTACAACTTCTGCCCTTCTCTCCTTTACCAATCAAATTAACTATCAGAGAAACAACAATAACTATGTATCTGCAATCTTCCTGGACCTGTCAAAGGCATTTGACATGGTCTCACATCCAAAACTATCGGATACCCTCCACTCACTATCCTTTACTTCCCCCAGTATCTCCTGCTTCAAAAGTTATTTATCAGATAGGAAACAATCTGTGCAAGGGCAAAATCAACTATCTCCCCCTCTCCCAAACTCTATATTAGACCCACTTCTGTTCTCTATTTTTACTAACAACTTACATACCGCCTCAAAACAAGCCTCACTAATACAGTACACAGATGATTCGACACTCATCTGCACAGCCCCATCTATCAACATCTTGCTAGAAAAAGCCCAAGAATAATTTTCTTCTATAGAAAGTTGGATCACAGACATCCAACTTATCCTAAACCCCAACAAAACAAAACTTCTCTTGTTCACCCCTAACAAAACAAAAACTACTCCCAATGATTTTTCCATCTTATCTAAAAACGGAACTATCATTTCTCCATGCACCCATACAAAGCTCCTAGGGATAGAAATAGACAACAACCTATCCTTTGATTTGCACATAGCTCAAACTATCCAGAAAGTTCATAAAAAAATGGGAACCCTTTATAGACACAAAAACGTCCTCACAGACAAAGCAAGACTCACTCTAGCACAAACTCACCTCCTATCAACACTTACATACGCTGCTCCAATACTGACACATATCAAAAAATCTCTTCTGGACAAACTAGAGTCATGTTATAATAAAATAACCAATTTTACTAACAACTCCCCTTTCAGAACACATCACTGCCAAGTACTAAAACAATTACAATGGATAGAATTTCCTCACCTACTATCTTACTTACATCTTACTTATGCCTACAACATCATAAACTACCAAGAGAAAACTCCAGCCCTACAACAGCCACTAACCTCCTACTCGCCCTCTCCGTTCATCAAACAAACCTCTCCTAAGTATCACATCTGCAAACAACACTGCTGGCAAAGCCCTTTTCTCCCACATTATAGCTAAAAAAATGGAACAATCTTCCTTCTAGTATATCCTCAACAACAACAACAAACTCTAACTTTAAAAAACTATTAAAACCACATCTCAGGAAAAACTGGCTCTGTCCATGTATTACTTGAAAATTACTATATCCACACTCCTCCTCCACAACAATCTTTCACTAGCGCTTCCACACTTACATACAGTCACTCCCTATCAAGCACACTGTCCTTTTACCTCTCTCTCAGTACACTTACTAGAAAATGTAAACAATCTATTAATAGCAAATGTAGTCTCTACCTTCTCTTGTAATATTTTGTCTACAGTTATTGTAAGATACTGCTATTCTCATGTAACCCTATATGAAGTATTGTGCTAGATTCTTTCATATGTATTTTTTTGCTTATTATTTACTTGTTCTACAGTCACTGTATTTTGCTTATTTTTTGTTTATTTTTACTTGTTAATCTTCTTGTCAAACATGGAGCTTTTCTCCCCGGGCATCCACTGAAAATGGACCTGGTACAGTTGGATCTTTCCCGGTTAACAAATGTAAAATAAAATAAATAAAAATAAAAAATAAATAAAAAAATAAATAAATGTGGGGCCCTTTCTGTTTCAGCTTAAGAGAAAGCTTTGAACTAGGCTCAGGTTGCTCAGATTGTGTATGTTCTGCATTTCCTCACTCCGTTTCCTTAGAATACATCCTCTCAGTAAGTAATACCTTCTTTTTGGTTCTATTAGTCACTTATATTCCCTAGATTGCAATACCTTCAGGCTACAATATTTGCTTCTATATCATATTAATGAAGACGTAAAAACGTTGAACGCTCAAAAGAGTGAAAATGCCGAAACTCCAGCTCCATATTATGGGGACGCTGTGCCCCCCACAACTCCCACTAAATATATATTCCAACTCTGAGATTCCACTACAGCGAGGAAAGGGCAAATATCCCAATCTTCACTGTACTGTGATCTCAAAAACGGAGCTTCAAGTTTTCAGCACTTTCGCTCTGTTGATGTTCAACATTTTAAATTTGCGATAATGTGATATAGATCCCAATATTTTACTATGCAACTCCCTTTTTTCTACTAGCTTATTTCCTAAATCCTGCTCTGTCATATATGTATATCAAAATGGCTCCCTTTAAATGGCTTTTGCAAGTATGCAGGTTGCTCTTCTGTTTCCAACCTTAACTAAATTTTAGTACCTTTGGAAATTTCCAGTAATATTCATTGTTTGAGTCATGTACTCTAATGAATTTATCTAGAAGTTTCTCCCGTCCCCCCTTTTATGTCAGGTAGTGGTGCATCTGTAGAATTACTAATTTGCTATGTCCCTTCTACACACTGACACATTAGTTTCCCAAATGTAGTGTCTTCTTTTCAGTTCCTCAATAAATGCTTGGAGTGGGGAAATTTTCCCTATAATTATTTCTGAGATTAAATTGGGAACTCCAGCAATAAGACAAGACATCTTCCCAAACAAAGTTTGCTTTTCTATCTGATTAATGGGTTTCCATTTCCTATCTTCATGAATACAGACTGCAGGGTTTTCTTTTTACCAACATACTGTGACTTTATAAGCAATACCATCTGCTTGAGTCTAGCAGTCCCTGCAACTCCCTTCCATCATGACATTGGACTTAATTAACTTTTCTGTAGTTCAGTTCAATAGCAATAGGCTGACACTGCTATTCTGGTAGACACTTCTCATTCCCTACACATAACATTATTGCTTTCAGGCATTCCACATGTCACATTTGTTTTTTTAAGTGTAACAGTGTTTCCAAAACTACTGCAAGATCTGGCTGTATGGCCCCTTTTCCAACACTTAAAATATAGTAGTCTGCAGTTGCTAACTTCTGTTTGTTGTCTGAATTTGCACTAGCTTCACTTTAGGTCTAGACTGCTCAGTTCTGAAGATAGTTTATTTAACTAATAAGCTTTCTACTAGTACAACATTTTCAGCATCCTTATGGTCATTTTGATACAATCACTTTCATAAAGTAACAGGCAAAGCCCTTTAATTTTTCAGTAAGCATGATTTCTATAATTTTATTTTTAGTGTGCTGATCCTCATGATCTAACCACAACTAAAGTGTGTGTTTTAAACTGCACAATTAAGATGTTATTTTGTGTTGTATGAAAATGCCCAGCTGGGAAACTTTTGATCTTATGTCTCAGATGTATTGCCAGCTCAGACTACAATGACTTCTTTACTTTTACATTGTCCTGATAGTCCCTTCCATGTACCTGAAGGCTTTAAAGGCTCCCCAGTAAAATGAAGTGAGAGAATCCTTGACCAGTAATTCTGGTGCCATCCCACCTGGTGGACATACCCTTAAAAGACTGATAACTATGCCTCCCGGTCTCCCTCCTTGGTCATTTTTTGCATGTGGAACTGCCTTTGTCATTGACATAGCTCTGGCAATAGCCACCATACTGTCACTGGCACAGGCTATGGATTGTGCAGGTTGCATGATTGTGTTTATTGTGGAACTTTGGCAGGTATGATGTAGGGCCACCCCACTCAACAACAAAGCACACATGACAGAAGAGGTACATTAGCAACAATGCTAGTATGCTTTCTCTTCAGGTGGGGTAAATTGGCTCAAAATTACATGTCTTTGCAGGCAGGAAATGAAAGATTAGGTATATTTTGTATAAATAACAGTACTAGGAAATGCTCACAGCATCCACCAACATAGTATGTTGGTGAACTAAGGTCCTTATTTACAAGAAAAGAAAAAAATAGCTTCACTGTAATACAAAACATAAGTCAGGTTTTACAGATTGTTCTCAAACAAACATGTACGCTAAAGAAATGTAACATTCTGTAGAGATAAACAAAGAAAATCATACAACATACCTTTTTTTTTACTTGAAAGTACCATAATCTCATAAACAAAGCAACACAGTCTTTCGCACAAAGTCTAGACATTTCTTTTCCGGCAGGAATTACTATCCACAGCATGGTGGTATGTTGAGGTAAGCAATTCTCTTTCTAGATTAAGAACTGGTGTTCTTAGTGGAGTACTTCTACCCAGAACTGGTGTTCTTAGTGGAGTACTTCTACCCAGAACTGGTGTTCTTAGTGGAGTACTTCTACCCAGAACTGGTGTTCTTAGTGGAGTACTTCTACCCAGAACTGGTGTTCTTAGTGGAGTACTTCTACCCAGAACTGGTGTTCTTAGTGGAGTACTTCTACCCAGAACTGGTGTTCTTCATGGAGTACTTCTACCCAGAACCGGTGTTCTTCATGGAGTACTTCTACCCAGAACTGGTGTTCTTCATGGAGTACTTCTACCCAGAACTGGTGTTCTTCGTGGAGTACTTCTACCCAGAACTGGTGTTCTTCATGTACTACTTCTACCCAGAACTGGTGTTCATCGTGGAGTACTTCTACCCAGAAATGGTGTTCTTCGTGGAGTACTTCTACACAGAACTAGTGTTCTTAGTGGAGTTCTTCTACCCAGAACTGGTGTTCTTAGTGGAGTTCTTCTACCCAGAACTGGTGTTCTTAGTGGAGTACTTCTACCCAGAACTGGTGTACTTAGTGGAGTACTTCTACCCAGAACTGGTGTACTTAGTGGAGTACGTCTACCCAGAACTGGTGTTCTTAATGGAGTACGTCTACACAGAACTGGTTTTCTTAGTGGAGTATGTCTACCCAGAACTGGTGTTCATGGCACACAGTCCCCTGATAAGACAAATCTTCTTCTCTGAGTTGCCTTATACATTACTTAATTCCATCACTGGTGTACTAAATGGCAATTAACTTAACCATGGAGTAATCCTGTTTAACACATAAGGGTACCTGACTGTTTAAAGCACCCTTTCTATTTACAACATGTATTCACAACATTGACATAATTTTTAAAAGCAAAGGTTGCATTTACATTTGTTTACACTATTTACATCATTTTGAGATAGAGCTCTGGTGGGAACCACAATCGTATGTTACAAAACTAACAAACAAGTAAATCAACAAAGCATGATCTTAAGCTATGGTAGTTTGACTAAGTAACTTACATGCTTGTTAGCTGTATTACACTGCTGTAGGAGGACTGGTTACTCATTGGCTGTAACAGGCAGGGAATATAATTCTGATAGGATAATATGTTTGCTGTGATAGGCTGGTTACACTGAGGTAAAGAAATGATTGGTTGTGGAAGTTATGGAGGCTGGTTTTGGTGCGACTGCATGCTCACTAGCTTTGAAAGGTGAACTATAGTAGGGTTGCATCACTGGCTGTGATAGACTGTTTGCCATAATATAACATGACTGTTGGCTGTGAAGGACTGGATGTGACAGTGTAACAAGAATACTGGTTGTGGAAGTTGCCTGTGGTGACTTGCATGCTTAATAGCTGTTATAGGCTGACTGCAGTAGGATTGCTTGAGCACTGACTGTTAATATTAGCTGTGATAGTGTGACTATGGTATGATTATATGCTCAGTAGCTGTATCAAGCTCTATGTGGGGTAGAATTACATATACATTGACTGTGATAGGCTGACTATGACGGTGCTCATTGTTTGTAATATGGTTACAGTGGTATGGCTATTTGCACATTGGCTATGATCAGCTGACAATGGTAGAAGATGCATGCTCATTAGCTGTGGTAAGCATATTGAGGAAGAGTTCCATGCTTAATGGCTGTGATTGTTTAATTTAGATGTAGTGACAGACTCATTGGTAGTCAGATGATGTCTGTGATCAAATTACATGCTAGTTTTCTGTGTTTAGCTTAGGGCAATTCTACTATATAGAAACTAACTGGAAGGGCTACCACAGTTTCAGAAGGGATGATACTGACAAGCTGTCCTTCCACAGCAACTTAAAAATAATGCCCTGTGTCCACCAGCAGCTGATAACATCCAGTACCTTGAAGCGAAAAACAATGAGATACAGCAAACAGCAGAGTTACAGCACTGCACAACATTCCCTGGTTAAGACCAGTGACGTGTTCTAGTAGTACACATGTCCAAATCTAGAACCAGTCACATGCTCCAGTACTGGACATGTTCCAGTCTAAAACCAATCAGATGTATCTAATGTTAGAACCACTGGCTTGTATGATTCTGACAAGAGGCACTAATGCAAATGTTGTGTGTGTGTGTGTGTGTGTGTGTGTGTGTGTGTGTGTGTGTGTGTGTGCATATGTTTGTGTATGAGTGTGACAGCACAGTAAGTGACAGCTTTTAAAGTTGTGAAAATGCTTAGGTCACTGTCCTTTATTGGCCACTGTTACTCTCTAGTGTACATCTATAGCTTATCTCCAGTGAAAGGTGCTTAACAAAACTTTAAGTTATTTCTTATGTCAAAAGGATGATTAACAAAGATGTCTTCCACTCGAGTTTAGAGTGCAATCATAGTACTCCGTACACTGCAATAATATAAAGTATAACTGGCTTCTGAGAGTAAATTCTGCACTAGAATATTACTGCATGACATTCTTCACATGGATTTGCAGTCTTTCAATAATTAAACATTTGGCATTGAACATTTTTGTTATTTATAAAGCAGTATAAAAGCAATAGCCTTCTAGTCAGTAATAAGTGCCACCGGAATAAATAAAAACATTCTTGTGACCTCAAAAATAAGGTAAGAATGAATATGGCATTTGTCTAAGTGTTTGCTAGAGCAGTTACCTGGAACACCAGCCTCCCTGAGGTGGACAATGTTGCCCTGAAGCCTGTTGTCTATATTTATCCCTCCTGTGGAAAACTAAGTCCTTCATTACAGTCTTTCGTTGCTCTCTAGATGAAACTGTATCTGACAGAGTCACAGTTTCTTTAGTTTATTTAGCTACTTTTTGTAACTGGTTATTCAGCTTTTACATACATATAAAACCTGATACAGTGTTTAGGTATATGATTTTACAGATTCTGTTTTAGAATTCATCACACAGTATTATTCCACTTGTTGGGGATTACTGCAGCAGCCATTTCTGTCTAGTCACCTTAATGATTGCTGTGTATGCCTGTCATTGTTTGTAATGTGGTTCCCAAAGCTGTTGATTGTTATAGCATCTCAGAATTGATAATCAGGAGATTTATCAATACCATGTCACTGTTATTTGTGACCTTTTTTGCATTACTTTCTGTGGCATAGCAAGTCCGTGACAGTTGAATGTTTCCATATGTTTAAGATAATGCCCAGAAATAATTCATAAATACTTTTCATTCATTCTGTTACTCAGTGGTTTGCTTTGGGCACATTACCCATTTTCTGTTTGTTACTTTGAGGTGCATTAGGTTAAACTACTTCACATCAGATTACTCCTGTCATCTGTTCAGACTAAAACCAGAAAGTTTCTTGACATGATCATACACATCATTATTTCTAATTCACAATTTCAGACTGCATTCGTAAGAACAGGCTGCTGAAGCTTCTTATAACTTAAGCAGTTTAACTGTTAGCTAAGGCCATTATAATGCATTGCTCATTTCTCCTGTTTTTAGAAAACAAGTACTTGAGATAGAGAGCTAGGTAATCTGAAAATGTATATTCACTAATGTAGTCTGTCATTCAAGAGTAAACAAAGTTTATTTTTTATAAATTTCAAAACAGTTTAATTTTGTGAGGATTTAACCATTGTATTATGACAACTATGTAAACTATGAAAATGTGTTTACCTTTAAAATCAAATCAAACAAAACTAATAGTTCAGAATATTTTACAGCTTGTACTGCATTATTGCATCATTTGTGTGTATATAGTAATGTTAAATCAGCATGCAGCTGTACCTATTTGTGTTAAAGTTGGATGTTTGTATTTGCCAAATATGGAGGAAACCGCACACATACACCCTGGAGTTACATATGAAAACTCTGAGATCACCAGTCCTTGAAGAAAACGAAAAATGCCAAGACCCTGCAATGTCACAATGCAGACATCCTTGGCATCATTTACATCATTTACAAACAGTTTCAGCTAAAAATAATAATAATATGGGCTGTCCTTTAATGTAATTGCTTTTAAAGAAAGAGGTAGAAAGGAGGGAGGGGAGGAGACATAAAGAAGATAAAGGAGATGAGATGATAGTTATAATAATGCATTATGTTTTGTGCAACAGAGAGTTATGGCACACATTAATTTACGTGAATTAGTGTTAGTTTAACCAGTGGTGGTGCAGCTGAATTAGTATTAGTTTAACCAGTGGTGGTGCAGCTGAATTAGTATTAGTTTAACCAGTACTGGTGTAGCTGAATTAGTATTAGTTTAACTAGCGGTGGTGCAGCTGAATTAGTATTAGTTTAACCAGTGCTGGTGAAGCTGAATTAGTATTAGTTTAATCAGTGCTGGTGCAGTTGAATTAGTATTAGTTTAACTAGCGGTGGTGCAGCTGAATTAGTATTAGTTTAACCAGTACTGGTGTAGCTGAATTAGTATTAGTTTAACTAGCGGTGGTGCAGCTGAATTAGTATTAGTTTAACCAGTGCTGGTGAAGCTGAATTAGTATTAGTTTAATCAGTGCTGGTGCAGTTGAAATAGTATTAGCTTAACCAGTGCTCTGCAAGTACAGAGCCACAGAGAGTTATGACACACATTTATTTAGCTGAATTAGTATTAGTTTAACCAGTGGTGGTGCAGGTATAGAGCCTCAGAGAGTTAATGCACAAATTCATTTAGCTGAATTAATGTTAGTTTAACCAGTGGTGGTACAGGTACAAAGCCACAGAGAGTTATGGCACAAATTCATTTAGCTGAATTAGTATTAGTTTAACCAGTGCTGATGCAGGTACAGAGCCACAGAGAGTTATGGCATGAATTCATTTAGCTGAATAAGTATTAGTTTAACCAGTGGCGGTGCAGATGTAGAGCCACAGAGAGCTATGGCATGCATTCATTTATCTGAATTAGTATTAGTTTAACTAGTGGCGGTGCAGGTGTAGAGCCACAGAGAGCTATGGCATGCATTCATTTATCTGAATTAGTATTAGTTTAACTAGTGGTGATGCAGGTACAGAGCCACACAGAGTTATGGTACAAATTAATTTAGCTGAATTAGTATTAGTTTAACCAGTGGTGGTGCAGGTATAAAGCCACAGAGAGTTATGGCACAAATTCATTTAGCTGATTTAGTACTACTTTAACTAGTGGTTGTGTAGGTACAGAGCCACAGAGAGTTATAGCACACATTCATTTAGCTGAATAAGTATTAGTTTAACCAGTGGCGGTGCAGGTGTAGAGCCACAGAGAGCTATGGCATGCATTCATTTATCTGAATTAGTATTAGTTTAACTAGTGACGGTGCAGGTGTAGAGCCACAGAGAGCTGTGGCATGCATTCATTTATCTGAATTAGTATTAGTTTAACTAGTTGTTGTGTAGGTACAGAGCCACAGAGAGTTATGGCACACATTCATTTAGCTGATTTAGTACTACTTTAACTAGTGGTTGTGTAGGTACAGAGCCACAGAGAGTTATGGCACACATTCATTTAGCTGAATTAGTATTAGTTTAACTAGTGGTTGTGTAGGTACAGAGCCACAGAGAGTTATGGCACACATTCATTTAGCTGAATTAGTATTAGTTTAACTAGTGGTTGTGTAGGTACAGAGCCACAGAGAGTTATGGCACACATTCATTTAGCTGAATTAGCATTGGTTTTACCAGTGCTGGTGCAGGTACAGAAGCATTTGTTTGTTACTTATTGCTTTAGCTGGTGTTTAAAGTCTTTTAGGTTGCAGAGTATCCTTAGGTTATAAGCAATGCAGTGTGAATACAGGGGGTATCTCACATTATTTTTAAGAGGTTTAGTTATGAGAGAAATGATTTATCAGTGGAGGGTAATGGTCTAATAGTAAAGTAAGGCTGAATGATGTAGTGAAGAGATGGGAACTTTTCAAGGCAGTGCAGTAGTTTGAAGATTGTAACTATGAGTACAACAGAGAATTATATAAGCTGAGCCAGTTTAATTGTTTTAGAGAGACTTTGTGATGAGATCTATATTATTTATTTGTGTGATATAACATTTTCTCTCTGTCTGTTTGTCTGTCTGTCTAATTCTCTTTCATTTGCAGAGGTTAAGGACCTCTCTTGTGGAGAAGAAGAGTCCATGATATGAATTAAAACAATTCCCCACCTAAGCACCATGTTCAATCATAGCCTCACATCAGGCCCTGAAGGGTGCACAGCAACAGTTATCCCATTCCACAACGGGGGAGCCACCACCGATCCTGGGAACTATCACCCTATTAGCCTGACAAGTCTGGTCAGCAAGGCCATGGAACATATCATCATGGACCTCATAAACTAAGACATTGGTAATCTCCAAACTCTGGACCCCACCCATTTTGGGTTGTGAAAGGCAGATCATGCCTCCTGAACCTGACTGACTTCTTTGAGGCAGTCACCAAAGCCATAGATGAAGGTAAGGTGGTTGACACAGCCTATCTTGACCTAGCCAAGGCTATTGACACCATCCCTCATTCTGGAATTATAGCTAAACTCAGTAAACTAGATATAAATCCCTACATCACAAGATGGTTTGATAAATGGCTCACTGACAGAACCCACACTGTAAAAGTTGCAGACTCCAAATCTGACTTTAAACCAGTGACAAGTGGAGTACCACAGGGTTCAGTCCTGGGACTTCTCCTGTTTGGTATCTACTTCTCTGAATTACAGGCTAACACAGAAGGCCTCTGGCTAACAAAGTTCACAGATGACTGCAAACTAGGAGCCATATTCGAGTCCCCAAATTATGTGGATATCCTGCAGAAGGGACTCACTGAGACAGATGCCTGGTGTCAGAGCCATGGCCTCCAGCTCAATGCCAAAAAGTGCATTGTCATCCCCTTTGGTAAAAACTCTGTACCCATGAACTACCACAAACGGCAGTGTACTGAACACCGAATGTGTGATAAGAGACCTTGGGACTCTGGTGAACAGTAGTCTCTCCTTTGATAATCACATCACCACAGTAGTCAGGAAGTCCTTTGACGTTGCACACCTCATCACAAAACGTTTCTCATCCAGGAAAAAAGAGGTCATTGTTCCCCTCTACTCGACACTCATTAGACCCATTATAGAGTGCAATGCCCTTTTTGGAATGTACCTCACAAGACATCTGCAGTAGCTGGAAAGGCCACAGAAGAACCTCAAAAAGAGGATTACTGGCCTCAAACAGATGCCCTACACTGACCATCTCAAAAATCTCAAGCTTTACTCTATAGCATATCACCTACTCCGAGGTGATCTCTGCCTAACATATAAAGCTATGTCAAACCCAGAGCTATTGGACATGCCAGGAACCTAAACCTTGTCACCATAATAAACAGGACATGCTGGAGGGATAGATTCCTGTCCCAGAGACTTCCCATACTCTGGAACAAGCTACCCATCTATGTCAAGCAAAGTTCCACATTAGCACTCTTCAAGAAAAATCTTGATGAGTGGATGGGAAATAGCACATACAGCCCAGGGATCACTTCTGTGGCTCTGCTTGACAGTGGCACAGGAAAATAACTTTCTTGGGTGGCTTAAGCCAGGGAACCTTGTTGGCTAGGCTTACTTAGGCCCTTCGGCCGATAGCCTAGTACCTACCCATGAATCTATGAACCTATGTTGTTACTGAGAAAGAAAAAGAGACACAGAGCTGTTTGTTTTTGCATTGCATTTTGGGATGCATAGCCTCACTGTGCTATGCATTTCTATTTTTGGGCATGTCCTTGAGATGACTGATATCACTTTACATGCTCCAGAGATCAGCTCCATCAGATGTTTGCCTTCCATCCATGGTTTTCCTGTGCATGGGAGTAAATAGGTACTTGAGCCAGTGAAAAAGGTACTAGTCACTTTTTATGGTATTCCATTTAATTAATGTAAATGTGAAAGTTTCACTGTGGGTGCATTTGATGGGATTCAGTTGACTGTCTCCTTATTTATTCAGAACATTCAAACATATGCTATAGAAACAAAAGATAAACCTGGTATTACATGAGAAGAATTGAGACAATGAATTAAAATGATCGAAGAAATGACAATAATAATCTGGTATTAAAAATCAGCTGACACCTTGGACAAGATGTAAAAATGTATAATGCACTGTAGAATATAGATTGTTACTGGAATGCCGAGTACGTTATGTCAGAACAATTCAGAGACCTTTGTAGTGCTGCAACAGTAAGAAGCCCCCACTCCATAGTACTACAATGGTTGCTCTTGTGTGCTTCATATGCAAATGTGGTGTCCAGGGGCATGGTTAATAGTAATTAGGCACATACACTGCTATTTGGTGAGTGAAGAAAAAAAAAAACACTCTAAGCAACAGAGATCTCCAAAGCAGAAATGCAAGCAACCTCCATCCCCCAACACAAACCAAATGACACATTGCCCACAGACTCAATGTGCCACTCAACCACAGCCAATAAGGCAAACCAACGTACCCAACACACTAGTCATAGGTGACTCTATAGTCAGGCACACTGATGTCCCACTCACCAGGCTAAACAAGGAGAAGGTTACTGTCAGCTGCCTGTCAGGTGCCAGGATCCACCACATAACCCATGAACTCAGGTCACTCCACAACAAGTACAAATATGACTCCGTTATTGTCCATGTTGGTGTGAATGACCTGAGATGTACCTCACTGGACTACATGAAAAGAGACATGGAAGACCTCTCCAATCTTGTAGCCCAGGCAGGTATAAGCCTAGCCCTGAGTAGCATTCTGCCATTGCCCAGAATAATACTGCAGTACAAGGACAAAATGATTGACTTCAACAATTGGCTAAGCTTCTGGTGTCATTCTAAGGGGATCCAGTACCTGTCTGCTTGGGATGACTTGGTCGACAGACCATGATGCATTGCCACAGATGGCCTGCACCTGTCGCCCCTGGGATTCCGGATACTGGCTAAGGCTCTTGCTGCCCCTATAGTGCCTTTTTTAGGCAAGGTTCAAATGACAAATTCACCACCGTAGCAGGAACAGGCAAAAAAAAACTGAGGGTAATTCTACTCAATACTAGAAGTCTAAATCCCAAAATGCACTCACTTGAGGCACTCCTTAAAATGGAGAACATCAATATCTATGCAGTGACTGAGACCTGGTTCAAGGCTCCAGAGAGTACCCCTGTACTACCAGGCTATAACTCATACCACACTTTTCGGCCATGTAACCTGGACCGAAACACCAAAGATGGAGGTTTGTCCATATTTATTAAGGATATCCACACCTCCAGGCTAGTTGCTCAGCATAATGCATCCGAGGTTATCTAAGTGCAACTAACTCTGGGCAAAACTGCAATCCAAATTGTAGCTTGCTACAGATCCCCCACCATGCCCCAGGACTCCCACTCCTATTTTCTTGATGTACTGGAAAATATTAGGGTTCAAGCAAATACCCTATTAATGGGCGACTTCAGCTACCACACCATTAACCTGGGAAAACTGCTTGTGTACCAACTCCTTAGCTCAACTCTTTCTGGAATTCATAAACTCCAATGCCTTGGATCAACTTATCCACACCCCCACCAGAGGCAACAGTATCCTAGATCTAGTCATTACCAATATGAGTGAACAGTGTTCCACACCTGAAGTCAATGCCTCATTGGTCCAATCCGGCCATAAGCTAATCACCCTAGATATCCGCATCCTGCCTCTACCCCCCATTAAGGAAACCATAATAAAAAATTTCTCCAAAGCCAACTTCATGCTTCTTAAGACAGAAGTGGTGAACTTCATGACATCCATGCAGATGGACAATACAGTTACGACTACTGAATCCTACACAATTGCACTTTATAAACACTTACATGAGTGCATAGATCGTTTTATCCCAAACAGAACCAAGACGCTATCCTCCAAAAAAAGGAAGCGAATCTGGTGGTCCCCTGCCATAAACAAACTGTACAACAGAAGGAAGAAACTCTTGCAAAAGAGAGTAAAATCCCACGAGTGGAGGAGCTCCCTGGTCAGCCTCAGTAAGAAGCTGCGATCCTTGATAAAATCCTCCAAAGCTAGTTACAAAAACAAAATCACCACTGATTCTAAAGACAACCACAAAGCATTCTATAGCTATGTCAAGAATCTGAATGGCAAAACTCAGATCTGCTCTGAGTTACAGCACAATGGCACTAAATATACAGACCCAACTGATATTGCCAACATCCTGGCAGATAGGTTCAGTGCTAACTTTTCCCCCCTCTCACCCCCTAAAGAGCCCATCTCTATACCGGAAGAATGCAAAGTTCCTATAATCACGGCTGCACAGGTAAAAACCACCCTCTCCAAAGCCAAGAACACAGCATCCATGGGACCAGACAACATCCCAGGCTGCGTACTACACAAACTACAGAATGGACTGGCACCCCACCTAAGTACCATGTTCAATCATAGCATCACCTCAGGCTTTGTGCCTGCTGAATGGCACACAGCAACGGTTATCCCACTCCACAAGGGGTGAGCCACCACGGACCCCGGGAACTACCGATTAGCCTGACGAGACTGGTCTGCAAGGTCATGGAATGTATCATCATGGGACTTATAAACAAAGACATCAGTAATCTCCAAGCTCTGGATGCCACCCAGTTTGGGTTTGTAAAATACAGATCATGTCTTCTAAACCTGAAGCAGTCATGAAAGCCATAGACAAGGGTAAGGTGGTTCACACAGCCTATCTAGATCTTGGCAAGGCTTTTGACACAATTCCCCACTCTGGAATTATAGATAAACTCACTAAACTAGGTATAAATCCCTATGTCACAAGATGGGTTGCCAACTGGCTCACTGACAGAAACCACACTGTGAAAGTAGCAGACTCCAAATCTGACTTCAGACCAGTGACAAGTGGAGCACCACAGGGTTCAGTCCTGGGTCCTCTCCTGTTTGGTATCTACTTCTCTGGAGTACAGGCTAACACAGAAGGTCTTTGGCTAACGAAGTTTGCAGATTACTGTAAACTAGGAGCCATAATCGAAACTCCTAATGATGTGGACATCCTACAAAAGGGTCTCACTGAGACAGATGCCTGGTGTCAAAGCCATGGCCTCAAGCTCAATGCCAAAAAGTGCATTGTCATCCCCTTTGGTAAAAACTCTGTACCCATGAACTACAACATAGGCAGTAGTACACTTAACACCGAAAGTGTGATGGAGACCTTGGGACACAAGTGGACAGTAGTCTCTCCTTTGATAATCACATCGCCACAGTAGTCAGGAAATCCTTCTACATGGCACACCTCATCACAAAAGGTTTCTCATCCAGAAAAAAAGAGGTCATTGTTCCCCTCTACTCATCACTCATTAGACCCATTATAGAGTGCAATGCCCCTTTTGGTGTATACCTCACAAGACATCTCCAACATTTAAATAATAGCAACAATGACATCACTACCTGTTCAGGTGAAACAAATCAAAATGAACGAGAATAGTTAAAAATACATACATTAATTAATTCTCAAAACTAACAATATTGATTTAGTACTAAATATAAAATTGTTGCTATTATTTAAATGTTGATGTTCTTGACTGCTTGTTGATGTCTGATGAAGCGTTGAAACAAATGTGAAAGTGCTTACCAAACTGCAGTCCTTTTCCTTGTTTTTAGCTGTATTAAATATTGGATTTTATCGTCTATTTTATGGAGTATTTGGGTCATTATTGAATATACAGCGCATGGTGCACTCTTCAGCTATTTTTGTTCTTATAAGCTACATTTAGGTTCATATGTATGAATTTAGAGATGGAGACAGTGGACTAAACTAAGCTACATGTAGGTTATCATTATTTATGAATTTAGAGATGGGGACAGTGGACTAAACTAAGACACATGAAGGGTCTTAACGTATATGAATTTAGAGATGGGGACGGTGGAGTAAACTAAGCTACATTTAGGTTCTTATCATTAATGAATTTAGAGATGGGACAGTGGACTAAAGTAAGCTACATGTGTGTTCTTATCATTTAGGAATTTTTAGATGGGAACAGTTGGACAACTAAGCTACATGTAGATTCTTGTAATTAATTAATTTAGAGATGGGGACAGTGGACTAAAGTAAACCGCATGTAGGTTCTTATAATTTATAAATTTAGAGATGGGGAAGTGAACTAAACTAGGCTACATGTAGGTTCTTATCATTAATGAAATGAGAGATGGGGACAGTGGACTAAACTAAGTTACATGGATGATTTTATCATTTATGAATTTAGATAAGGGGACACTGTGGATTAAACTAACCTTCATGTAGTTTCTTATCATTCATGAATTTAGAGATGGGGACATTGGACTAAACTAAGCTACATGTAGGTTCTTATCATTTAATAATATAGAGATGCAGACAGTAGACTAAATTAGGCTACATGTGGGTTCTTATTTATGAATTTAGAGATGGGGACAGTGGACTAAACTAAGCTACATTTTGATTTTTATCATTTGTAAATTTAGAAATGGGGGACAGTGGACTAAACTAAACTATATGCAGGTTCTTATTTATGATATTAGAGATGGGGACAGTGGCCTAAAATAAAGTACATGCAGGTTCTTATATATGAATTTAGAGATTGGGACAGTGGACTAAACTAAGCTACATTTTTTTTTCAAAAAACTAAAGTGAACTAAACTAAGCTACATTTTTTTAAAAAAAAATACAGTATTTAAATTGATTTTAATTGTGTGGAAGGAATATTAGCTGAACTGGAAGTTAGTCAGTGTTTGCTGAATTTTGTTATTTGCTAGTAATTACAGGTGTGGGGGTAGTCACATTCTTTGATTTCCTGTCCTTGCCTATTTAAGTGGT
Source organism: Protopterus annectens (assembly GCF_019279795.1). Classification (NCBI taxonomy): domain Eukaryota; kingdom Metazoa; phylum Chordata; order Ceratodontiformes; family Protopteridae; genus Protopterus; species Protopterus annectens. Next base: position 767,347,354 of record NC_056749.1, read on the forward strand.
ACAGTGTGAAATATTTTCTGCTTAAAAACCTCAGCTTTGGCCGGCTAAGAACTTGCTATATTCAGCTGGATGTATAAGAGAATGTAAGTACCTTTATCTGCTCTTTTTTTTCAAAAAATACAGTATTTAAATTGATTTTAACTGTGTGGAAGGAATATTAGCTGAACTGGAAGATAGTCAGTGTTTGCTGAATTTTGTTATTTGCTAGTAATTACAGGTGTGGGGATAGTCACATTCTTTGATTTCCTGTCCTTGCCTATTTAAATGGTACAGTGTGAAATATTTTCTGCTTAAAAACCTCAACTTTGGCTGGCTAAGAACTTACTATATTCAACTGGACGTATAAGAGAATTTAAGTACCTTTATCTGCTCTTTTTTTCAAAAAAATACAGTATTTAAATTGATTTTAACTGTGTGGAAGGAATATTAGCTGAACTGGAAGATAGTCAGTGTTTGCTGAATTTTGTTATTTGCTAGTAATTACAGGTGTGGGGGTAGTCACATTCTTTGATTTCCTGTCCTTGCCTATTTAAATGGTACAGTGTGAAATATTTTCTGCTTAAAAACCTCAGCTTTGGCTGGCTAAGAACTTACTATATTCAACTGGACGTATAAGAGAATTTAAGTACCTTTATCTGCTCTTTTTTTTTCAAAAAAATACAGTATTTAAATTGATTTTAACTGTGTGGAAGGAATATTAACTGAACTGGAAGTTTTCACTCTGCTCTTCAGTTGGTCCCACCCACCCTCCCTGTTTTTGTTTTGGTGTTAATCTTAGTGGCCTTGCAACTGCCCGCCCCTCTTGTAAATTTGTGTTTGGATACTCCTTCTGGGCCCATCTCATTTGCTCACTCAACTGAGTGCAGTGAGATCATATTCTGATTTCAGGCACTCCTACTGTGTACAAAGAGAGCATCTGGGAAACAGAAAAAAAAAATTAAGCTTGCTTCCTGCCTTTCCTGTTAATTGGTATAGACTATTTGTAGCCTTCTGAGCCCCCAAGCCCTTCTGTGTTGGAGGGAAGCCTTCTAGCTTAGTTTTTTTTTCTTATAACTAGCCAGTTTTCTAGTTTCAGCACTCAAATCTGTTTCTTTGATCTCAGCACTTGTTCAGAAAAAAAAAAAAAATTTTCATCTGCTTTTACTGCACTTGTGTTTCTACCTACTTTTTTTTACTTTTGCATCATCTTAAAAGTACTCAATTGTATTTATTACTGCTTGGTGTAACTCATTCTAAGCCTTTTGGTTTAAACACTTGGGCTTCGGACCAGTTGTTTTGCACTGAGAGGGTTTCTGGTCTGCACTGTAGTGGCAGAACAGGTAGCTTACATCCATCTAGGTTGGGAACTGCTGATTGAGGGCTCAGTGTCTGTTATTCTAAAAGTGTATTAATTCTGGTTTAAGCACTTGGGCTTTCAGGCCAGTTATTTTACATTAAGAGGGTTTGTGGTCTGCACTCTTGTGGGAGGAGAGGCTGGAATCTGCCCGTCTGAGCTGGGAATTTCTGGTTGAAGGCTTATAGTGCATGCATATCTGAACTGCTTAGTTGGTGCGCCTTGTTTGCTGTGGCATAGACTGGATTCGAGCCTGCTGGATCTAGCTTTGTTTGTGTAACTTGAGCACTAATCCAGGCATTCTCTAAAGTATTCAATTGTATTTATTACTGCTTGGTAGTAACTTGATTAAAGTGTAGCTATCATTCTAAGTCTTTTGGATTAAGCACTTGGGCTTCAGACCAGTTGTTTTACATTAGGAAGGTTTGTGGCATGCACTGTGGTGGCAGGACAGGTAGCTTTCATCCTTCTAAGTTGGGAACTGCTGATTGAGAGCCCAGTGTCTGTTATTCTTAAGTGTATTAGTTCTGGTTTAAGCACTTGGGCTTCAGGCCAGTTATTTTACATTAAGAAGGTTTGTGGTCTGCACTCTTGTGGGAGAAGAGGCTGGACTCTGCCCTTCTGAGCTGGGAATTTCTGGTTAAAGGTTTATAGTGCCTGAATATTTGAACTGTATCTTACTGAAATTGGTACACCTTGTTTGCTGTAGCATAGACTAGATCCAGGCCTGCTGAATCTAGCTTTGTTTATATGCTTGTTGTTTGTTATTTCCTGGAACACTAATTCCACCTAATACACGGCTTCTCAAGCGCTTCTGTGGATCACTAGTGATATCTGCATTGCTTACTGTACTTATTTCCTTGTTTCACTTGAAAGAAAGTTACTGTTTGTCGTTTTGCATTTATGTTACCTGTAACACATTGCACTTTACCTGGCACTTGCTCACTATAGCAATTATATGTCAGCACTAAAATTAAAAGCACTACACCCTCACTCCCCACTGGCCCTGGTTTTCAATTATTTAGGAATTCCCAATATTATTCTAGCATGTCCAAAGGTCAGTTGTCAATCTCCTCTCCGGTCCAGCTGGTGAATCTGAAATCTTGAGGCAATGTTACAACTGCCTCATGTACAGACAACCCTGTCCTCCTTCCAACAAATTCCAACACATGAGAGATGCAACCATATAGCCAAACTGGAGGCTAAGCTCTCAACTCAGTACTGGCATAACCCGTCAGGAGGAGAAGGAAACCACACTCACTACGATTCCAGTCTCACATAGACCTACCACGACAGCAAACCAAACACATAATCACACAAAAACATACTGGAGGCTCTAAATAAAGATCTGTCAAGCAGCAGAGACCTCCAAAGCAGACACCCAAGCAGCCGCTACCCCAAAACAAAACACATGCAACACATATCTCACAAAGCCAGTGTGCCAAACAGTCACAGCCCTTAAGACTAAACAACACACCTGATACACTTGTAATAGGTGACTCTATCGTCAGGCACACTGACGTCCCACTCACCAGGCTGAACAAGGAGAGGGTCACGGTGAGTAGCCTGTCGGGCGCTAGGATCCGCCACATAACACAAGCACTCATGTCACTCCAAGGCAAGTACAAATATGACTCAGTCATTGTCCATGCTGGTGTGAATGACCTGAGACGTACCTCCCTGGACTACATGAAAAGAGACATAAAGGAGCTCTCTGAGCATGTAGCCCAGGCCAGTATGACCCTGGCCTTGAGTAGCATCTTACCCTCACCAAGAATCATGCCACAATATGAAGACAAGATGATCAATTTCAACAACTGGCTTAAGTACTGGTGTCATTCAAAGGGGATCCAATGCCTGTCAGCTTGGGATGATATGCTCGACAAGCCACGATGCTTCACTAGGCACGGCTTGCACCTGTCACCACTGGGCTTTCGGATATTGGCAAAGGCTCTTGCTACCCCCATAGTGCCTTTTTTAGGCAAGGTTCAAAAGACAAACCCACCTCCATAGGTATCACAAGGGATAAGAAACTAAGAGTAATGCTACTCAACGCCAGAAGTCTAAACCTCAAGATGCACGCATTCAAAACTCTCCTTAGCATGGAGAACATCGATATCTGTGCAGTAACAGAAACCTGGTTCAGGGCTCCCGAGAGCACCCCAGCACTATCAGGTTATACCTCATACCATGCTTTTCGGCCCCAAAACTTGGACCGAACCACAAAAGGAGGGGGAGTATTGATATTCAAAGATACCCACACCTCCAGGTTGGTGGCAAAGCACGAAGCATCAGAGACTATCCATGTGCAACTAACAGTGGGTAAAACTGCTTTCCAGTTTATAGCCTGCTACAGACCACCCTCCCAAACCCAGGAACCCCACTCGGCCTTCCTGAGAACACTGGAAAATATGAAGGTCTCTCCAAACGCCATTATACTGGGCGACTTCAACTACCCAAACATAGACTGGGAGCATTACTCTAGCTCCAACACCTAGCCCAAGGTTCCTAGAATTTATAAACTCAAATGCTATGGAACAACTTGCTACCACTCCACAAGAGGAAAACATACTGGACCTGATCATCACCAACATGGGGACTCTATGCTCCAGACCAGAAGTGTATCCTCACTGGTAAGATCAGACCATAAACTAATCTCACTGGATATTCACATCCGTCCCCACCCCTGCCCAGAAAACCACAGTGAAAACTTCTAAAGCAAATTTCACCTCCTCAAAACTGAGGTGGAATCCTTCAAAGCCCCGGCCTGTGGAAAAATACGCCGCCCAGACCGCAGAATCCTTTATAAACGCATTCTATGAACACCTTCAGGAATGCATGGATCATGCGATCCCAAATAAAACCAAGACCCAATCCTCCAAAGGCAGACGTCCTGTCTGGTGGACCCCAGCCATAAACAAACTATACAATAGAAGGAGGAAGCTACTAAATGATAGAGCAAAATCCCAAAAAGGGAAGGCATCACTGATCAGTATTAGCAAAAAACTACGGCACAGATAAAATTGGGTAAGGCCAGCTTCAGAGAAAATTGCACAGGACACTAAGGATAATCACAAGGCTTTCTTTAGTTATGTTAGGATAGTACAGTTTTGTACCTACCATAATTGTAGTTGTTCGCGGTTCTCCATTGCTGCAGTCCTTACTATTGGGTGTAGTCCGCTGTCCAGTCGGCCCGAATACCAGAGTATGGCTGACGTCGGTCAGGGCGCATTAGACTGACGTCAACGTCAGGGTACTAATGCATGACCGGCGTCATATCCTCAGTCTTTTCTTGCCCCAGATGTCAGAAGACCCTAAAAGACAAGGCCCAAAATACCTGCACCAAAAATATGTACAATATATACAAGAAAATATACAAAATATCAGCATGTAACCTCACCTACACAACCACCCTAAACACAGAGGGGAAGGAGGGTAAATTGGACTGCAGCAATGGGGATCCTCGAACATCTACATTTATGGTAGGTACAAAACTGTACTATGTTCTTCGTTCCCCATTGCTGCAGTCCTTACTATTGGGTAGAATCCCAAAGCAGAGGTAAGGGAGGCTGGCAAATCATAAAGAAGCAGGAGCTGACAACATGCCTTGCAAAAACAGCTGTGGCAAAACCAGCCCTAGACTTAGAGTAGATAGGAAGGTGATAATGCTTAGAGAAAGTATGCACTGAACTCCAAGTAGCTGCTTCCAAAATATCCTTAGTTGCCACCCCTTAGAAATGCTGTTGAAGTGGCAGTAGCCCTAGTGGAATGAGGCCTAATCCCAGCTGGAATCTCCTTGCCATGATGGGAATAACAAATGCAATGCAGAAGCCAATCCACCTAGAAATAGTTTGTTTTGACACAGGCTTGCCCTGCGAACTCAAAGCAAAAGAAACAAACAACTGCTGAGACTGCCTAAAATCCTTAGTCCTGCTTAAATAATAACGCAATTGCCTGTGTACATCTAAAGTGTGCAAAATCTTTTCCCCTTTATTTTGGGGGTCTGCATAAAAGTAGGCAAATGAATAGTTTGGTTTAAAGCCACACTAGAAACCACCTTAGGCATAAAGGAAGGATTAGTACGTAATGATACCCTATCCTTATGGAAAATCAAAGGGCTCTACTGCCATAAGGGCCTGCAACTCAGACACCCTTCTTGCAGAAGTTATAGCCAACAGAAAAGCAGTCTTCCATGACAAGTATTTCAATTCAGCAGTAGCCGAGGCTCAAAAGGTTGTAGAGTAAGTTTTTCCAACACAAAATTGAGATCCCAAGCAGGAGTAGGAGCTCTCGTGGGGGTCTTATATTCTTTGCCCTCTAAGAAACTGCTTGAACAAAGGATCACGAAAACAATGGTGGGTCACAATCATAGTGAGCTGAAATTGCTGCAGCATGAATCTTAATGGAAGAGAAGGACAAACCTTTGTCCAATAACTCAGTAAGATATTGAAGAGCCACACTCAAATTAGGCTCAGAAATCTCCAAATTCTTTGCTGTGCTCCAAAATAAAAATCTCTTCCATTTTTCCGCGTACACTTTCCTTGTACTAGGTCTTCTAGCTTCCATAATCACATTTAAAACTTGTTGAGGAAGTTGAGACCTGCTGTGTTTCAACACAGAATATGCCAGGATGTTAGATGAAGAGAGTGAAGCTTGACATTGAGCAGATGACCGTCCTGCTGAGATAACAGATGAGGAATCAGAGGTAAAGGCCATGGAGGCTTCTTTACCATACTCCGTAGTAGTGGGTACCAGTGTTGCCGAGGCCAATCTGGAGCTATCAAAATCATCCTTGGCCTGTCTTGTCTGACCTTTAATAGTACCTTTGGAAGAAGAGGCAGAGGTGGAAAGGCATACACATGAAGGTTTTTCCAACTGAAAGACAGAGCATCCACTTTCCAAGCTGTGTGATGAAACCCCTTTGTGCAATACTTTGGCAGCTGGTGGTTTAGTGGAGAAGCGAACAGATCTATGTCTGGAGTTCCCCATGACACTGTCAATTTCTGAAATACATGAAGATCCAGTTTCCACCGTGGGGATCCATGATTTGTCTGCTTAACACATCTGCTAAGGAGTTCTGTGCTCGGCGAAACCTTGCCTGAAGAGTTAGTTGCAAGCTTAGCGCATGATCTCCCATAAAATCATTGCTTGCCTGCATAGAGGATAAGAATGTGTTCCCCTGCTTGTTGATGTACCACATGACAGTTGTGTTGTCTGTTAGAATCAACACCTGCCCTGGAAGAATTAACTCCTTGAAAGCCATTAATGCAAACTGGACTGCTAACATCTCCTTCATGTTGATATGTAGATGCTGTAGTCTGGCAGGCCACTTGTCTTGTATCCACTTTCCATTTAGATGAGCTCCCCAAGCAATGTCCGAGGCAACTGTCGTTAAAATCTGACTGGCCTCAGGCGGGGCGACAGAGAGTGCCACGTTTAGGTGACATTCCTGAGCCCACCACAAAAATTCTTTTGAAGGCAAGGTATTATTTGAATGACAGTGTCCAAATCCTGGCAGTGCTGTGTCCATACAGTTTTGAGATACCATTGTAGCTTCCTCATAAGCAGTTTGGCATTGGGAAGCACCAGAATCGAAGATGCCATGAACCCTAATGCGAAGGACTGTCCTTGCAGTCAGCACGGACTGATGAGATAGTTGATGGAAGTAAAGTGATAGACTCTTTTGTTTGTCCGGGGTTAAAAAGGCCATCTGGGCTGCTGTATTCAGTCTCACACCCAGAAAGCACATGTCTTGAGAGGGTACTAGACTGGACTTTATTTCGTTCACAGAATACCCTAGGCATCTTAGCACTGCTATAACATATTCCAGATGCTGTAGAAGGTCTTCCTTTTCTTGAGCCAGAATCAGGCAGTCGTCCAAGTAAGGATAGATTTGAATTCCTTGCAGCCTGAAGTAAGCTATCACTGGAGCCAGAACCTTTGTGAATACTCTGGGCAGTAGATAAGCCAAAGGGCAATGCAGAGAACTGATAATGAGAATTTCCAGCTCGAAACCGCAGATACTTCCTGCAACTTAGCCTTATAGGCACATGAAGGTAAGCTTCCTTGAGATCTAAAGTTACCATCCAGTGATCTTTGCCCAGCAGAGGTAAAAGCTGTTGTAACGCCAACATCTTGAACTTGGGAATGTCCAGTCTGCACTTCAATTGTATTTATTACTGCTTGGTAGTAACTTGATTAAAGTGTAGCTATCATTCTAAGTCTTTTGGATTAAGCACTTGGGCTTCAGACCAGTTGTTTTACATTAGGAAGGTTTGTGGCATGCACTGTGGTGGCAGGACAGGTAGCTTTCATCCTTCTAAGTTGGGAACTGCTGATTGAGAGCCCAGTGTCTGTTATTCTTAAAGTGTATTAGTTCTGGTTTAAGCACTTGGGCTTCAGGCCAGTTATTTTACATTAAGAAGGTTTGTGGTCTGCACTCTTGTGGGAGAAGAGGCTGGACTCTGCCCTTCTGAGCTGGGAATTTCTGGTTAAGGTTTATAGTGCCTGAATATTTGAACTGTATCTTACTGAAATTGGTACACCTTGTTTGCTGTAGCATAGACTAGATCCAGGCCTGCTGAATCTAGCTTTGTTTATATGCTTGTTGTTTGTTATTTCCCTGGAACACTAATTCCACCTAATACACGGCTTCTCAGCGCTTCTGTGGATCACTAGTGATATCTGCATTGCTTACTGTACTTATTTCCTTGTTTCACTTGAAAGAAAGTTACTGTTTGTCGTTTTTGCATTTATGTTACCTGTAACACATTGCACTTAAGTTACCTGGCACTTGCTCACTATAGCAATTATATGTCAGCACTAAAAATTAAAAGCACTACACCCTCACTCCCCACTGGCCCTGGTTTTCAATTATTAAGGAATTCCCAATATTATTCTAGCATGTCCAAGGTCAGTTGTCAATCTCCTCTCCGGTCCAGCTGGTGAATCTACCAAATCTTGAGGCAATGTTACAACTGCCTCATGTACCTGAACAACCCTGTCCTCCTCCCAGCAAATTCCAACACATGTGAGAGATGCAACCATATAGCCAAACTGGAGGCTAAGCTCTCTCAACTCAGTACTGGCATAACCAGTCAGGAGGAGAAAGGAAACCACACTCACTACAATTCCAGTCTCACATAGACCTACCACGACAGCAAACCAAACACATAATCACACAAAACATACTGGAGGCTCTAAATAAAGATCTGCGAAGCAGCAGAGACCTCCAAAGCAGACACCAAGCAGCCGCTACCCAAAACAAAACACATGCAACACATATCTCCACAAAGCCAGTGTGCCAAACAGTCACAGCCCTTAAGACTAAACAACACACCTGATACACTTGTAATAGGTGACTCTATCGTCAGGCACTGACGTCCCACTCACCAGGCTGAACAAGGAGAGGGTCACGGTGAGTAGCATGTCGGGCGCTAGGATCCGCCACATAACACAAGCACTCATGTCCTCCAAGGCAAGTACAAATATGACTCAGTCATTGTCCATGCTGGTGTGAATGACCTGAGACGTACCTCCCTGGACTACATGAAAGAGACATAAAGGAGCTCTCTGAGCACGCCGCCCAGGCCAGTACCACCCGGGCCTTGAGTAGCATCTTACCCTCACCAAGAATCATGCCACAATATGAAGACAAGATGATCAATTTCAACAACTGGCTTAAGTACTGGTGTCATTCAAAGGGGATCCAATGCCTGTCAGCTTGGGATGATATGCTCGACAAGCCACGATGCTTCACTAGGCACGGCTTGCACCTGTCACCACTGGGCTTTCGGATATTGGCAAAGGCTCTTGCTACCCCCATAGTGCCTTTTAGGCAAGGTTCAAAGACAAACCCACCTCCATAGGTATCACAAGGGATAAGAAACTAAGAGTAATGCTACTCAACGCCAGAAGTCTAAACCTCAAGATGCACGCAAAACTCTCCTTAGCATGGAGAACATCGATATCTGTGCAGTAACAGAAACCTGGTTCAGGGCTCGAGAGCACCCCAGCACTATCAGGTTATACCTCATACCATGCTTTTCGCCCCAAAACTTGGACCGAACCACAAAGGAGGGGAGTATTGATATTCAAAGATACCCACACCTCCAGGTTGGTGGCAAAGCACGACATCAGAGACTATCCATGTGCAACTAACAGTGGGTAAAACTGCTTTCCAGTTTATAGCCTGCTACAGACCACCCTCCCAAACCCAGGAACCCCACTCCTTCCTGAGAACACTGGAAAATATGAAGGTCCTCCAAGCCATTATACTGGGCGACTTCAACTACCCAAACATAGACTGGGAGCATTACTCTAGCTCCAACACCTAGCCCAAAGGTTCCTAGAATTTATAAACTCAAATGCTATGGAACAACTTGCTACCACTCCACAAGAGGGGAAAACATACTGGACCTGATCATCACCAACATGGGACCTCTATGCTGCAGACCAGAAGTGTATCACTCACTGGTAAGATCAGACCATAAACTAACCACACTGGATATTCACATCCCGTCCCCACCCCTGCCCAGAAAACCACAGTGAAAACTTCTAAAGCAAATTTCACACTCCCCTCAAAACTGAGGTGGAATCCTTCAAAGCCCCGGGCCTGTGGAAAATAATGCCCAGACCGCAGAATCCTTTATAAGCATTCTATGAACACCTTCAGGAATGCATGGATCATGCGATCCCAAATAAAACCAAGACCCAATCCTCCAAAGGCAGACGTCCTGTCTGGTGGACCCCAGCCATAAACAAACTATACAATAGAAGGAGGAAGCTACTAAATGATAGAGCAAAATCCCAAAAAGGGAAGGCATCACTGATCAGTATTAGCAAAAAACTACGGGCACACATAAAATTGTCTAAGGCCAGCTTCGAGAGAAAAATTGCACAGGACACTAAGGATAATCACAAGGCTTTCTTTAGTTATGTTAGGATAGTACAGTTTTGTACCTACCATAATTGTAGATGTTCGAGGATCCCCATTGCTGCAGTCCTTACTATTGGGTGTAGTCCGCTGTCCAGTCGGCCCGAATACCAGAGTATATGGCTGACGTCGGTCAGGGCGCATTAGACTGACGTCAGTACGTCAGGGTACTAATGCGCATGACCGACGTCATATCCTCAGTCTTTTCTTGCCCCAGATGTCAGAAGACCCTAAAAAGACAAGGCCCAAAATACCTGCACCAAAAATATGTACAATATATACAAGAAAATATACAAAAATATCAGCATGTAACCTCACCTACACAACCACCCTAAACACAGAGGGAAGGAGGGAGGGTAAATTGGACTGCAGCAATGGGGATCCTCGAACATCTACATTTATGGTAGGTACAAAACTGTACTATGTTCTTCGTTCCCCATTGCTGCAGTCCTTACTATTGGGTAGAATCCCAAAGCAGAGGTAAGGGAGGCTGGCAAATCATAAAGAAGCAGGAGCTGACAACATGCCTTGCAAAACAGCTGTGGCAAAACCAGCCCTAGACTTAGAGTAGATAGGAAGGTGATAATGCTTAGAGAAAGTATGCACTGAACTCCAAGTAGCTGCTTCCAAAATATCATAGTTGCCACCCCTTAGAAATGCTGTTGAAGTGGCAGTAGCCCTAGTGGAATGAGGCCTAATCCCAGCTGGAATCTCCTTGCCATGATGGGAATAACAAAATGCAATGCAGAAGCCAATCCACCTAGAAATAGTTTGTTTTGACACAGGCTTGCCCTGAACTCAAAAGCAAAAGAAACAAACAACTGCTGAGACTGCCTAAAATCCTTAGTCCTGCTTAAATAATAACGCAATTGCCTGTGTACATCTAAAGTGTGCAAAATCTTTTCCCCTTTATTTTGGGGTCTGCATAAAAGTAGGCAAATGAATAGTTTGGTTTAAAGCCACACTAGAAACCACCTTAGGCATAAAGGAAGGATTAGTACGTAATGATACCCTATCCTTATGGAAAATCAAAAGGGCTCTACTGCCATAAGGGCCTGCAACTCAGACACCCTTCTTGCAGAAGTTATAGCCAACAGAAAAGCAGTCTTCCATGACAAGTATTTCAATTCAGCAGTAGCCGCAGGCTCAAAGGTTGTAGAGTAAGTTTTCCAACACAAAATTGAGATCCCAAGCAGGAGTAGGAGCTCTCGTGGGGTCTTATATTCTTTGCCCTCTAAGAAACTGCTTGAACAAAGGATGCGAAAACAATGGTGGGTCACAATCATAGTGAGCTGAAATTGCTGCAGCATGAATCTTAATGGAAGAGAAGGACAAACCTTTGTCCAATAACTCAGTAAGATATTGAAGAGCCACACTCAAATTAGGCTCAGAAATCTCCAAATTCTTTGCTGTGCTCCAAAATAAAAATCTCTTCCATTTTTCTGCGTACACTTTCCTTGTACTAGGTCTTCTAGCTTCCATAATCACATTTAAAACTTGTTGAGGAAGTTGAGACCTGCTGTGTTTCAACACAGAATATGCCAGGATGTTAGATGAAGAGAGTGAAGCTTGACATTGAGCAGATGACCGTCCTGCTGAGATAACAGATGAGGAATCAGAGGTAAAGGCCATGGAGGCTTCCTTACCATACTCCGTAGTAGTGGGTACCAGTGTTGCGAGGCCAATCTGGAGCTATCAAAATCATCCTTGGCCTGTCTTGTCTGACCTTTAATAGTACCTTTGGAAGAAGAGGCAGAGGTGGAAAGGCATACACATGAAGGTTTTTCCAACTGAAAGACAGAGCATCCACTTTCCAAGCTGTGTGATGAAACCCGTTGTGCAATACTTTGGCAGCTGGTGGTTTAGTGGAGAAGCGAACAGATCTATGTCTGGAGTTCCCCATGACACTGTCAATTTCTGAAATACATGAAGATCCAGTTTCCACTCGTGGGGATCCATGATTTGTCTGCTTAACACATCTGCTAAGGAGTTCTGTGCTCCCGGCAGAAACCTTGCCTGAAGAGTTAGTTGCAAGCTTAGCGCAGTCTCCCATAAAATCATTGCTTGCCTGCATAGAGGATAAGAATGTGTTCCCCCTTGCTTGTTGATGTACCACATGACAGTTGTGTTGTCTGTTAGAATCAACACCTGCCCTGGAAGAATTAACTCCTGAAAGCCATTAATGCAAACTGGACTGCTAACATCTCCTTCATGTTGATATGTAGATGCTGTAGTCTGGCAGGCCACTTGTCTTGTATCCACTTTCCATTTAGATGAGCTCCCAAGCAATGTCCGAGGCATCTGTCGTTAAAATCTGACTGCCTCTGGCCGGGTCACAGAGAATCCTTGTTTAGGTGACATTCCTGAGCCCACCACAAAAATTCTTTTTGAAGGCAAGGTATTATTTGAATGACAGTGTCCAAATCCTGGCAGTGCTGTGTCCATACATTTTTGAGATACCATTGTAGCTTCCTCATATGCAGTTTGGCATTGGGAAGCACCAGAATACAAGATGCCATGAACCTAATGCTTGAAGGACTGTCCTTGCAGTCAGCACGGACTGATGAGATAGTTGATGGAAGTAAAGTGATAGACTTTTGTTTGTCCGGGGTTAAAAGGCCATCTGGGCTGCTGTATTCAGTCTCACACCCAGAAAGCACATGTCTTGAGAGGGTACTAGACTGGACTTTATTTCGTTCACAGAATACCCTAGGCATCTTAGCACTGCTATAACATATTCAGATGCTGTAGAAGGTCTTCCTTTTCTTGAGCCAGAATCAGGCAGTCGTCCAAGTAAGGATAGATTTGAATTCCTTGCAGCCTGAAGTAAGCTATCACTGGAGCCAGAACCTTTGTGAATACTCTGAGCAGTAGATAAGCCAAAGGGCAATGCAGAGAACTGATAATGAGAATTTCCAGCTCGAAACGCAGATACTTCCTGCAACTTAGCCTTATAGGCACATGAAGGTAAGCTTCCTTGAGATCTAAAGTTACCATCCAGTGATCTTTGCCCAGCAGAGGTAAAAGCTGTTGTAACGTCAACATCTTGAACTTGGGAATGTCCAGATAAGTGTTGAGGAGAGATAAATCCAGAATTGGTCTCCACGTGTTCCCCTTCTTTGGTACTAGGAACAGGCAAGAATAAAATCCTAGGCCCCTTTCTGATATAGGAACTGGCTGAATGGCCCCTATCTGGAGTAACTGAGAAATTTGCTTGTGAGCCTCTTTTCTTTGTGGAGGAGGAACGTCTGGCATGCCTTTGAAAGGAGGCATTGTATGGAAATAAAACCTGTAACCGTGGTGAATGATATCCAACACCCATCTGTCTTGAGTAATTAAATCCCAATTTTCTTTGAAAAGAGACAGTCTTCCACCCAAAGGAGCTACCAGACGAGAATCTACTGGCAGCTGAAAGGCAGGTCATTGGGTCTGTTTACGAAAGGACTGACCCCTGCCCTCACCAGAAGTCTGAGCAGGTGAATTCCTGTTCTAGGCCTAAAAGAACCTTGAGCTCTGCCCCTACCGCGTCTAGACCTACCCTAGACTGGGAATCATAAGCAGGATATGTCCACCCTTAGCAGGCCAATTTCTACTAAACTTGGTGGCTGCACCTGCAAAAATCTTTAACAGTTTGCATAGACTTAGCTTTGTCCTCCATTTTCTTTAAAACTGCTTCCACAGGCGAACCAAACAACACATCAGACTGTAAAGGAGCATCAAAATCCTTGTCTTAACATGCTCAGCTAAATTCTGATCCCTCAACCAGGCATGCCTGCGAAGAACAGAACTAGTGGCAGCCACCCTCGAGGAGGCCTGTACAGCATCAAAACCACATTGCAAAGAATGCTTACCCACTTGTTCAGACACATGAACCAAATCCAACAACTCTTTACACTCAATACCTTCCGCCAAAGCATCCGCCTTAGATTTCAATTGTGAAAGGAGATAATTTTGGTATTTTAGCATGTGAAACTGACAATTCAACGCTCTCATGGCTAGAGTGGAAGAAGTATACACTTTCTTTCCCCACCTATCCAAAGCCCTTGCCTCTTTATCAGTGGGAACAGGATTTTTAACCACAGAGGCCTTAACACCTTTAGGCCCCTGAGAAACAGTTTCTGGGTCCGCCCTAGGACTCTTAAACAAATACTTATGAGCTTCAGGCACCCTATAGTACCTATCGGGTTTAACAGGAGCAGGAGGCAAAGAGTCAGGGTTCAGGGAAGCCTCTGCAAAAACATCTTCCACCACATTCAACACAGGAGGTATAGCTAAGGGCCTATGCTGGGGTAAAAACAAGAATTCCCTAAGCCTTTTCCTGGAATCAGAGTAATCCTGGCCTTCCCATTTAAAGTGCTCCCTCATGGAATGTAGAGTCTCTGAAAATGAGAAATCCTCAGGAGGAGAAGCTGTAGGAGTGGAATCATCCACATCAGAATCAGAATAAGGAGGATACTCCTGCAAGTCTTCCACAGAAGACTCAGAAGCCTCTGAACACCGTTCAAAACTATCAAACTCGGTTCCACCCTGGGCCTCTTATCAGGATGGGGCATAGAACCTCTAATCATAGTAATCAAATCTTCTGCCATTTTAAGCATATGTTTCTTAGGTACAGAACCTGAAATGCTAGGAGAAGCCCCACTGAAGCTGAACTTGGCCTACCTCTCAAAGAAGTTTTGGCAACAGAAGGAGAGGCTCTAACTACCTTGGGAAGAGAGGAAGAACAGTTACCTGAGAAGCCCCCACTGCCTGGCCTACCCCCTGAGAAGGCACATCCTGTAACAGTAAAGTCTCTGCCTGAGACTCCAAAGAAACTCCTGGCAAAACCTCTGGCTCCACTGAGCCTTCTAAAGAACCGGCGTCCTGGACTGCCGGTTCATCAACCCTAGGCTTCGCTGTTTTGTCCTTGCGCTTCTTGGGAAGCGGGCGTCGGAGCATCCGGCGGCATTTTATAATGCAACGTTTCCCAAACACTAACCTGGCACAGTCTAACCGTCTCTTAATAGTGCGTTTGTTAAACCTAGCACAAGAGCGGCATCCAACAACGTCGTGCTCAGGCCTAAACAAGGTATACACAATGTATGGTAATCCCTATGAGGTATCTGTTTCCCACAAGAAATACAGTTATTCACTTTTTCTGACATCCGGTTAAATACTGAGGCAAGAAAAACCAAAATGTTCCCCAACGGGTACTTAGCCAACTCTGATTCGGTCTGAAACTCCGGTTTCGGAAATATTTCAGAACGCCAACCTGCACTCGCAAAACTGCTTCTGCATCGGACCATGCGGCAAAAAAGACTGAGGATATGACGTCGGTCATGCGCATTAGTACCCTGGCGTACTGGCGTCAGTCTAATGCGCCCTGACCGGCGTCAGCCATATACTCTGGTATTCGGGCCGACTGGACAGCGGACTACACCCAATAGTAAGGACTGCAGCAATGGGGAACGAAGAACATCCTGGGTGGTAATTCCCAGATATGCTCAGAATTAGTCCAAAATGACAAAAAATACACCGAACCCACAGACATTGCCAACATCCTAGCTGACAGGTTCAGCACAAACTTCTCTCACTCCACCAAAAGGGCAAATATCTATCCCAGCAGAGTGCTGCCCCCCTGACATCTCAGATGCTCAGGTAAGAGCCGCCCTCTCCAAAGCAAAAAACACAGCATCAATGGGACCAGATGGTGTCCCGGGCTGCGTCCTACATTAACTCCAAGAAGAGCTAAACCCAAACATAAAAAGTATAGTTTTGTACCTACCATAAATGTAGATGTTCGAAGATCCACATTGCTGCAGTCCTAACACTTGGGTAGTCCGCTGTCCCTCGGTCGGCCCGAATATCAGAGTATAAGGCTGACGTCGGTCAAGGCGCATTTGACTGACATCAGAGCGTCAGGGTACAAATGCGCATGACCGACGTCATATCCTCAGTCTTTTCTTGCCCCAGATGTCAGAAGACCCCAAAAAGAAAGGTCAAAACCATAGACAACAACTAAACAACCAACCAGCCTAACACCAAAATATGTACAATATATACAATATATACAATATACACAATATACAGATGGATAACCCAACCCACACAACCACCTCAAACTACAGAGGGGAAGGAGGGAGGGTAAATTGGACTGCAGCAATGTGGATCTTTGAACATCTACATTTATGGTAGGTACAAAACTGTACTATGTTCTTCATCTCACATTGCTGCAGTCCTAACACTTGGGTAGAATCCCAAAGCAGAGGTAAGGGAGGATGGCTAAACTATAATGAAGCAGGAGCTGCCAAAATGCCCTGCAACACGGCAGTGGCAAAGCCAGCCCTGGATTTAGAGTACAATGGAAGGTGGTAATGCCTAGAGAAGGTATGCACTGAACTCCAAGTGGCTGCCTCCAAAATATCCTTAGTTGCCACCCCCCTCAAAAAAGCTGTTGAAGTGGCAGTAGCCCTAGTGGAATGAGGCCTAATCCCAGCTGGAATCTCTTTGCCATGATGGGAATAACAGAAAGCAATGCAAAATCCAATCCACTTAGAAATAGTTTGTTTTGACACAGGCTTGCCCTGAGAGCACAAAGCAAAAGAAACTAATAACTGCTGAGATTGTCTGAACCCTTTAGTTCTGTCCAAATAATATCGCAACTGCCTGTGTACATCTAAAGTGTGCAAAATCTTTTCCCTTTATTTTGGGGATTTGCATAGAAAGTAGGCAAATGAATAGTTTGGTTTAAAGACACACTAGAAACCACTTTAGGCATAAAGGAAGGATTAGTACGTAAAGATACCCTATCCTTATGGAAAATTAAGAAAGGCTCAACTGCCATAAGGGCCTGCAATTCAGAAACCCTTCTTGCAGAGGTAATGGCCAACAAAAAAGCAGTCTTCCATGACAAATATTTCAACTCAGCAGTAGCTGCAGGCTCAAAAGGTTGTAGAGTGAGTTTCTCCAACACAAAATTGAGATCCCAAGCAGGAGTAGGAGCCCTTCGTGGGGGTCTTATATTCTTTGCCCCTCTAAGAAATTGCTTGAATAAAGGATGAGAAAACAATGGTGGGCCACAGTCGTAGTGAGCTGAAATTGCTGCAGCATGAATCTTAATAGAAGAGAAGGACAAACCTTTGTCTAACAACTCAGTAAGATATTGAAGAGCCACACTTAAATCAGGCTCAGAAACATCCAAATCCTTAGCTGCACTCCAAAACAAAAATCTCTTCCATTTATCTGCGTACACTTTCCTTGTACTAGGCCTTCTAGCTTCCAAAATCACATTCAAAACTTGTTGTGGAAGTTGAGACCCTCTAAGGTTTAAAACAGAATATGCCAGGCTGTTAGGTGAAGAGAGTGAAGTTTGACATTGAGCAAATGACTGTCCTCCTGGGACAACAGATGTGGAATCAAAGGTAAAGGCCATGGAGGCTTCTGTACTAAACTTCTCAGTAATGGGTACCAGTGCTGTCGAGGCCAATCTGGAGCTATCAAAATCATCCTTGGCTTGTCTTGTCTGACCTTCAGAAGTACCTTCGGGAGGAGAGGCAGAGGTGGAAAGGCATACACATGAAGATTTTTCCAACTGAAAGAAAGAGCATCCACTTTCCAAGCTGTGGGATGAAACCTCTTTGTGCAAAACTTTGGCAGCTGGTGGTTTAGTGGAGAAGCAAACAGATCTATGTCTGGAGTTCCCCAGGACACTGTCAATTTCGGAAATACATGAAGATCCAGTTTTCACTCGTGGGGATCCATGATTTGTCTGCTTAACACATCTGCTAAGGAGTTCTGTGCTCCCGGCAGAAACCTTGCCTGAAGACTTAGTTGTAAACTGAGAGCAGTCTCCCACAAAATCATTGCTTGCCTGCATAGGGGATAAGAATGTGTTCCCCCTTGCTTGTTGATGTACCACATGACAGTTGTGTTGTCTGTTAGAATCAACACCTGCCCTGGAAGAAGTAAATCCTTGAAAGCTATTAATGCAAACTGGACTGCTAACATCTCCTTCAAGTTGATATGTAGATGCTGTAGTCTGACAGGCCACTTGTCTTGTATCCACTTTCCGTTTAGATGAGCTCCCCAAGCTTTGTCTGAGGCATCTGTCGTTAAAATTTGACTCGCCTCTGGCCGGGTCACAGAGAGTCCCTTGTTTAGGTGACATTCCTGAGCCCACCACAAAATTCCTTTTGAATGCAAGGTATTATTGGAATGACAGTGTCCAGATCCTGGCAGTGCTGTGTCCATACATTTTTGAGATACCATTGCAACTTCCTCATATGCAGTTTGGCATTGGGAAGCACCAGAATACAAGATGCCATGAACCCTAAGGCTTGAAGGACTGTCCTTGCAGTCAGCCCGGACTGAAGAGATAGATGATGGAAGTAAAGGGAAAGATTCTTTTGTTTGTCCGGGGTTAGAAAGGCCATCTGGGATGCTGTATTCAGTCTTACACCCAGAAAGCACATGTCTTGAGAGGGTACTAAACTGGACTTTATTTCGTTCACAGAATACCCCAGGCATCTTAGCACTGCTATCACATATTCCAAATGATGAAGAAGCTCTTCCCTTCCTTGAGCCAGAATCAGGCAATCGTCCAAATAAGGATAGATTTGTATTCCTTTCAGCCTGAAGAAAGCTATCACTGGAGCCAGAACTTTCATAATACTCTGGGCAGTAGATAAGCCAAAGGGCAATGCAGAGAACTGATAGTGAGAAGTCCCAGTCCGAAAACGTAGATACTTTCTGCAACTTAGCCTGATAGGAACATGAAGGTAAGCCTCCTTGAGATCCAAAGTTACCATCCAGTGATCCTTGCCTAGCAGAGGTAAAAGCTGTTGTAACGTCAACATTTTGAACTTGGGAATGTCAGATAAGTGTTGAGGATAGATAAATCCAAAATTGGTCTCCACGTGTTCCCCTTTTTTGGTACAAGGAACAGGCGAGAATAAAATCCTAGGCCCCTTTATGGCATAGGAACCGGCTGTATGGCCCCTATTTGGAGTAACAGAGAAATTTGCTTGTGAGCCTCTATTCTTTGTTGAGGAGGAATGTCTGGCATGCCTTTGAAAGGAGGCAAGGTATGGAAATAAAACCTGTAACCGTGATGTATGATATCCAATACCCATCTGTCTTGGGTAATCAAACTCCAATTTTCTTAGAAAAGTGCCAACCTTCCTCCCAAAGGTGCTGCCAGGCGAGAAGGTTCTGGCAGCTGAAAAGGTAGGTCATTGGGTCTGTTTACGAAAGGACTGACCCCTACCCTCACCCGAAGACTGTGCAGGAGAACTCCCTGTTCTAGGCCTGAAAGAGCCCTGACCTCTGCCCCTGCCACGTCTAGATCTACCCCTAGACTGGGAATCATAAGAAGGATACGTCCACCCCTTAGTGTAGGCCAATTTCTACTAAACTTTGGAGGCTGAACCTGCAAAAACTCTTTAACAGTCTGCATAGACTTAGCCTTGTCTTCCATTTTCTTTAAAACTGCCTCAACAGGAGAACCAAACAAGACATCAGATTGCAAAGGGGCATCCAAAATCCTGGTTTTAACATGGTCAGATAAATTTTGATCCCTCAGCCAGGCATGCCTGCGAAGAACTGACCCAGTGGCAGCCACCCTAGAAGAGGCCTGTACAGCATCAAAACCACATTGCAAAGAATGCTTACCCACCTGTTCAGAAACATGCACTAAATCTTGTAACTCTTTACAATCAATACCTTCGCCAGAGCATCAACCTTAGATTTCAACTGTGAAAGGAGATAATTTTGATATTTCAACATGTGAAACTGGCAATTCAAAGCTCTCATGGCAAGAGTGGAAGAAGTATAAACTTTCTTTCCCCATCTATCCAAGGCCCTGGCCTCTTTATCTGCAGGAACCGGATTCTTGACAACAGAAGCCTTAACACCTCTAGGCCCCTGGCTAACAGTTTCTGGGTCTGCCCTAGGATTCTTAAAAGATACTTATGAGCTTGGCACCCTGTAATACCTATCTGGTTTAACAGGGCAGGAGACAAAGAATCAGGATTAAGAGAAGCCTCTGCAAACACATCTTCCACCACATTCAGAACAGGAGGTATAGCCAAAGGCCTATGCTGGGGTAAAAACAAAAATTCCCTAAGCCTTTTCCTGGAATCAGAGAAGTCCTGACCTTCCCATTTAAAATGCTCTCTCATGGAGTGAAGGGTCTCTGAAAAGAAAAATCCTCAGGAGGAGAAGCAGAAGGAGTAGAATCATCCACATCAGAATCAGAATAATGAGAATACTCCTGCAAGTCTTCAGCCAAAGACTCAGACACATCCGAAGCCTGTTCATAATCCCCCAACACTGGTTCCATCCTAGGCCTCTTATCAGGAGGGGGCATAGAGCCTCTAATTAAAGTAATTAAATCTTCTGCCATTTTAAGCATGTGCTTCTTGGGCACAGAACCTGAAGAACTAGGAGTGACACCCACAGAAGCTAAACTAGACCTGCCTCTAGGAGAAGCCTTGGAAGCAGAAAGAGAGGGCCTAGACCCTTAGGAAGGGAGGGAGTACAGTTATCAGAAGCCCCTACAGCCTGACCTGCCTCCTGGGAGGCCACATCCTGTAAATTCAAAGTTTCTCCTGGGACTCCAGAGGCCTCCGTCGGAACCACCGGTTCCACTGGCGCCTCTAAAGAACCGGCGTCGGTTGGACGACTCCTCTAACCTAGGTTTAACTGCCTTGTCCTTGCGCTTCTTTGAGGAAGCCAGCGTCGAGCATCCGGCGGCATATTGTAATTGCACCGCTTCCCAAAGACCAACCTGGCACAATCCAACCTTGGCTTTATAGTCCGTTTATTGGGCCTAGCACAAGCGCGACACCCACCAACGTCGTGCTCAGGCCCCAAACAAGGTATACACAAATTATGGTAATCCCTATGCGGTATCTGTTTCCCACAAGAAATACAGTTATTCACTTTTCTGACATCCGGTAAACCACTGAGGCAAGAAAAAAACAAAATATTCCCCAACGGGGTACTTAACCAACTCTGACTTCGGTCTGAAACTCCGAATTCGAAAAATTTCAGAACGCCGAACGGCACTTGCAACACTGCTTCTGCATCGGACCATGCGGCAAAAAAGACTGAGGATATGACGTCGGTCATGCGCATTTGTACCCTGACGTTCTGATGTCAGTCAAATGCGCCTTGACCGACGTCAGCCTTATACTCTGATATTCGGGCCGACCGAGGGACAGCGGACTACCCAAGTGTTAGGACTGCAGCAATGTGAGATGAAGAACATCTACTGTTCAATCTCAGCCTTACTACAGGATATGTGCCCAAAGAGTGGTGTACAGCAACAGTGGTCCCTCTCCATAAAGGTGGTGCCTCAACAGATCCTGGAAACTATCGCCCCATAAGCCTGACTAGCTTGGTCTGCAAAGCTATGGAAAGGATCATCATGGACCTCATAAATAAAGATATTGGGGACCTACAGACACTGGATCCTACCCAGTTCGGCTTTGTTAAGGGCAGATCCTGCCTCTTAAACCTGGTTGATTTCTTTGAAACAGTCACCAAGGCCATTGACGAGGGAAGGTGGTCCACAGCCTACCTGGACCTCGCAAAAGCCTTCGATACAATACCCCACTCGGGCATTATAGATAATCTCACCAGCTTAAATATAAAACCCTATGTCACTAGATGGATTGCAAACTGGCTCAAGGACAGAACCCACATGGTTAGAATTGCTGGAGCCATGTCAGACTCCAAACCAGTTACAAGTGGTGTCCCACAAGGCTCAGTCCTGAGACCTCTCTTGTTCGGTATATATTTCTCGGAGGTACAGGCCAACACGGAAGGACTGTGGCTGACCAAGTTCACAATTGACTGAAAACTGGGCGCCATAATCGACTCTCCAGCCGACACAAGCATCCTCCAAAAGGACCTAGAAACAGACAACTGGTGCCAGAGCCATGGCCTCAAGCTAAATGCCAAAAAGTGTATAGTCATCCCCTTTGGCAAAAACAAAGTGCCCACAAATTACCACATAGGTGGTAATCCATTAAGTACAGAAGAAGTAATTAGGGACCTGGGGACCCATGTTGATAGCAATCTCTCATTTGACAACCACGTGGCCAAAGTGGTTAGAAAAACATTTTATAGAGCCCACCTAATAATGAAGGGATTCACATCTAGATCAGGGGAGGTCATCGTGCCTCTTTACTCATCCCTCATCAGACCCATAATTGAGTACAATGTCCCTTTTGGGATGTACCTTACCAGACACCTGCAGCAACTGGAAAGACCCCAAAAGTACCTCACCAAGAGGATCAAAGGGCTCAAACAGATGCCATATGCTGCCCGGTTAAAGAAACTCCAGCTCTACTCAGTGGCATACCACCTCTTCAGAGGCGATCTGTACCTGTCGTATAAAGCCATGTCCAACCCGGAATTAATGGACATGCTGCACCTCAGAAAGTCCAAATCCCATCAAGCTACGCGCTTGAGAGACTTGAACCTCAGCACTGAAATAAAAAGGACATGCTGGAGGGACAGATTCATAACCCAGAGGCTCCCTTCACTCTGGAATAAAATCCCAGTCCAGGTTAGGCAGAGTCCCTCATTGACTCTCTTCAAGAGGAATCTAGATGAGTGGATGGGAGATCGTAGGTTTACCCCGGGTATCACTTCTGTGTCACTGTTAGACAGAGGCACAGTATACTAACCTCGAAAAAGGGCATAGCAAAATAAATTTAAAATGGGTGGCGGAAGCCAAACACATTCTGGCTAGGCTTATAAATGCCCTAGGGCAGATAGCCTAGTATGAACCTATGAACCTATGTTGGTTCTTAATTATGAATTTAGGGATGGGGACAGTGGCTCAACTAAGCTACATGTAGGTTCTTATCATTTATGAATTTAGAGATGGGGACATTGGACTAAACTAAGCTACATGTAGGTTCTTATCACTTAATAATCTAGAGATGCGGACAGTAGACTAAATTAAGCTACATGCGGGTTCTTATTTATGAATTTAGAGATGGGGACAGTAGACTAAACTGAGCTACATTTCGGTTTGTATCATTTATAAATTTAGAAATGGGGACAGTGGACTAAACTAAACTACATGCAGGTTCTTGTTTATGAATTTAGAGATGGGGACAGTGGCCTAAACTAAACTACATGCAGGTTCTTATGTATGAATTTAGAGATGGGGACAGTGGACTAAACTAAGCTACATGTAGGTTCTTATTTATGAATTTAGAGATGGGGACAGTGAACTAACCTAAGCTACATGTAGGTTCTTATATAGTAATTTTTAGATGGGGACAGTGGGACAACTAAGCTACATGTAGATTCTTATCATTTAAAAATTTAGATAAGGGGAAAGTGGACTAAACTAAGCTGTATGTCGGTTCTTATCATTTTGCAATTTAGAGATGGGGACAGTGGACTAAACTAAGCTACATTTAGTTTCTTAGCATTTGCGAATTTCGAGATGGGGACAGTGGACTAAACATAGCTACATGTAGATTCTTATTATTTAGGAATTTAGAGATGGGGAAAGAGGACTAAACTAAGCTACATGCAGGTTCTTATCATTATTGAATTTAGACATGGGTCAATGGACTGAACTAAGCTACATGTAGGTTCTTATTTATGAATTTAGTGATGGGGACAGTTGACTAAACTAGCTACATGTAGGTTCTTATTATTTAGGAATTTAGAGATGGGGACAGAGGACTAAACTAAGCTACATGCAGGTTCTTATCATTATTGAATTTAGACATGGGTCAATGGACTAAACTAAGCTACATGTAGGTTCTTATTTATTAATTTAATGATGGGATTAGGTGACTAAACTAGCTACATGTAGGTTCTTATGTAGGAATTTAGAAATGGGGACAGTGGACGAAACTAAGCTACATGTAGGTTCTTATTTATGAATTTAGGAATGGGGACAATGGCTCAACTAAGCTACATGAAGGTTCTTATCAATTATGAATTTAGAGATGGGGACAGTGGACTAAACTAATCTACGCATAGGTTCCTATTTAGGAATTTAGAGATGGGGACAGTGGACTAAACAAAGCTACATGTAGGTTCTTATTATTTAGGAATTTAGAGATGGGGACAGTGGACTAAACTAAGCTACATGTAGGTTCTTATAATTAATGAATTTAGAGATGGGGACAGTGGACTAAACTAAGCTACATTTAGGTTCTTATCATTTAGGAATTAAGAGATGGGGACAGTGGACTAAACAAAGCTACATGTAGGTTGTTATTATTTAAGAATTTAGAGATGGGGACAGTGGACTAAACTAAGCTACATGTAGGTTCTTATAATAAATGAATTCAGAGATGGGGACACTGTACTAAACTGAGCTACATGTAGGTTCTTATCATTAATGAATTTAGAGATGGGGACAGTGGACTAAACTAAGCTACATGTAGGTTCTCATCATTTATGAATTTAGAGATGGGGGCAGTGGACTAAACTAAGACACATGTAGGGTCTTAACATTTATGAATTTAGAGATGGGGACAGTGGAGTAAACTAAGCTACATTTAGGTTCTTATCATTAATGAATTTAGGGATGGGACAGTGGACTTAAAGTAAGCTACATGTGGGTTCTTATCATTTAGGAATTTTTAGATGGGAACAGTCGGGCAACTAAGCTACATGTAGATTCTTGTCATTAATAAATTTAGAGATTGGGACAGTGAATTAAAGTAAACCACATGTAGGTTCTTATCATTGATAAATTTAGAGATGGGGAAGTGAAGTAAACTAAGCTACATGTAGGTTCTTATCATTAATGAAATTAGAGATGGGGACAGTGGACTAAACTAAGCTACATGGATGATTTTATCATTTATGAATTTAGATATGGGGACACTGTGGATTAAACTAACCTTCATGTAGGTTCTTTTCATTCATGAATTTAGAGATGGGGACAGTGGATTAAACTAAGCTACATGTAGGTTCTTATCATTTAGGAATTAAGAGATGGGGACAGTGGACTAAACAAAGCTACATGAAGGTTCTTATAATTAATGAATTTAGAGATGGGGAAAGTATACTAAACTAAGCTACATGTAAGTTCTTATTTAGGAATTTAGAGATGGGGACAGTGGACAAAACTAAGCTATATGTAGGTTCTTAATTATGAATTTATGGATGGGGACAGTGGCTCAACTAAGCTACATGTAGGTTCTTATTATTTATGAATTTAGAGATGGGGACATTGGACTAAACTAAGCTACATGTAGGTTCTTATCATTTAATAATATAGAGATGCGGACAGTAGACTAAGCTACATGTGGGTTCTTATTTATGAATTTAGAGATGGGGATAGTGGACTAAACTAAGCTACATTTCGGTTTGTATCATTTGTAAATTTAGAGATGGGGACAGTGGACTAAACTAAACTACATGCAGGTTCTTATTTATGAATTTAGAGATGGGGACAGTGGCCTAAACTAAACTACATGCAGGTTCTTATGTATGAATTTAGAGATGGGGACAGTGGACTAAACTAAGCTACATGTAGGTTTTTATTTATGAATTTAGAGATGGGGACAGTGGACTAAACTAAGCTACATGTAAGGTCTTATATAGTAATTGTTAGATGGGGACAGTGGGACAACTAAGCTACATGTAGATTCTTATCATTTAAAAATTTAGATAAGTGGAAAATGGGCTAAACTAAGCTGTACGTCGGTTCGTATCATTTTCAAATTTAGAGATAGGGACAGTGGACTAAACTAAGCTCCATTTAGTTTCGTAGCATTTGCGAATTTAGAGATGGGGACAGTGGACTAAACATAGCTACATGTAGGTTCTTATTTAGGAATTTAGAGTTGGGGACAATGGACAAAACTAAGCTACATGTAGGTTCTTATAATTTATGAATTTAGAGATGGGGACATTGGACTAAACTAAGCTACATGTAGGTTCTTATCATTTAATAATCTAGAGATGTGGACAGTAGACTAAACTAAGCTACATGTGGGTTCTTATTTATGAATTTAGAGATGGGGACAGTGAACTAAACTAAGCTACATTTCGGTTTGTATCATTTGTAAATTTAGAGATGGGGACAGTGGACTAAACTACATGCAGGTTCTTATTTCTGAATTTGGAGATGGGGACAGTGGCCTAAACTAAACTGCATGCAGGTTCTTATGTATGAATTTAGAGATGGGGACAGTGGACTAAACTAAGCTACATGTAGGTTTTTATTTATGAATTTAGAGATGGGGACAGTGGACTAAAACAAACTACATGCAGGTTCTTATTTATGAATTTAGAGATGGGAACAGTGGCCTGAACTAAACTACATGCAGGTTCTTATGTATGAATTTAGAGATGGGGACAGTGGCCTGAATTAAACTACATGCAGGTTCTTATGTATGAATTTAGATGTGGGGAGATTGGACTAAACTAAGCTACATGTAAGTTTTTATTTATGAATTTAGAGATGGGGACAGTGGACTAAACTAAGCTACATGTAGGGTCTTATTTATGAATTTAGAGATGGAAACAGTGAACTAACCTAAGCTACATGTAGGTTCTTATATAGTAATTTTTAGATGGGGACAGTGGGACAACTAAGCTACATGTAGATTCTTATCATTTAAAAATTTAGATAAGGGGAAAGTGGGCTAAACTAATCTGTACGTTGGTTCATATCATTTTGGAATTTAGAGATAGGGACAGTGGACTAAACTAAGCTACATTTAGTTTCGTAGCATTTGCGAATTTAGAGATGGGGACAGTGGACTAAACATAGCTACATGTAGGTTCTTATTTAGGAATTTAGAGATGGGGACATTGAACTAAACTAAACTACATGTAGGTTCTTATAATTTATGAATATAGAGATGGGGACAGTGAACTAAACTAAGCTACATTTCGGTTTGTATCATTTGTAAATTTAGAGATGGGGACAGTGGACTAAACTCATGCAGGTTCTTATTTCTGAATTTAGAGATGGGGACAGTGGCCTAAACTAAACTGCATGCAGGTTCTTATGCATGAATTTAGATATGGGGACAGTGGACCAAACTAAGCTACATGTAGAGTCTTATTTATGAATTTAGAGATGGGGACAGTGAACTAACCTAAGCTACATGCAGGTTGTTATATAGTAATTATTAGATGGGGATAGTGGGACAACTAAGCTACATGTAGATTCTTTTCATTTAAAAATTTAGATAAGTGGAAAGTGGACTAAACTAAGCTGTACGTCGGTTCTTATCATTTTGGAATTTAGAGATGGGGACAGTGGACTAAACATAGCTACATGTAGGTTCTTATTATTTAGGAATTTAGAAATGGGGACAAAGGACTAAGCTAAGCTACATGCAGGTTCTTATTATTGAATTTAGACATGAGTCAATGGACTGAACTAAGCTACATGTATGTTCTTATTTATGAATTTAGTGATGGGGACAGTGGACTAAACATAGCTACATTTAGGTTCTTATGTAGGAATTTAGAAATGGGGACAGTGGACAAACCTAAGCTACATTTAGGTTCGTATTTATGAATTTAAGGATGGGGACAATGGCTCAACTAAGCTACATGAAGGTTCTTATCAATTATGAATTTAGAGATGGGGACAGTGGACTAAACTAAGCTACACGTAGGTTCTTATCATTTAGGAATTTAGTGATGAGGACAGTGGACTAAACAAAGCTACATGTAGGTTCTTATAATTAATGAATTCAGAGATGGGGACAGTGTACTAAACTGAGCTACATGTAGGTTCTTATCATTAATGAATTTAGAAATGAGGTCAGTGGACTAAACTAAGACACATGTAGGGTCTTAACATTTATGAATTTAGAGATGGGGACAGTGGAGTAAACTAAGCTACATTTAGGTTCTTATCATTACTGAATTTAGAGATGGGACAGTGGGCAAAAGTAAGCTACATGTGGGTTCTTATTTAGGAATTTTTAGATGGGAACAGTCGGACAGCTAAGCTACATGTAGATTCTTGTCACTAATGAATTTAGAGATGGGGACAGTGAACTAAAGTAAACCACATGTAGGTTCTTATCATTTATAAATTTAGAGATGGGGACAGTGGATTAAACTAAGCTACATGTAGGTTCTTATCATTCATGAATTTAGAGATGGGAACAGTGGACTAAACTAAGCTACATGTAGGTTCTTATTGTTTATGAATTTAGAGATAGGGACAGTGGACTAAACTAAGCTACATTTGGGTTTGTATCATTTATATATTTAGAGATGGGGAGACAGTGGACTAAACTATGTGTAGGTTCTTATTTGTGAATTTGGAGATGGGGACAGTGGCCTAAACTAAACTACATGCTGGTTCTTATGTATGAATTTAGATGGGGACAGTGGACTAAACTAAGTTACATGTAGGTTCTTAATTATGAATTTAGGGATGGGGACAGTGGCTCAACTAAGCTACATGTAGGTTCTTATCATTTATGAATTTAGAGATGGGGACATTGGACTAAACTAAGCTACATGTAGGTTCTAATCATTTAATAATCTAGAGATGCGGACAGTAGACTAAAATAAGCTACGTGTAAGTTCTTATTTATGAATTTAGAGATGGGGACAGTGGACTAAACTAAGCTACATGTAGGGTCTTATTTATGAATTTAGAGATGGGGACAGTGAACTAACCTAAGCTACATGTAGGTTCTTATATTTATGAATTTAGAGATGGGGACAGTAGACTAAACTAAGCTACATGTGGGTTCTTATTTATGAATTTAGAGATGGGGACAGTGGACTAAACTAAGCTGTATGTCGGTTCTTATCATTTTGGAATTTAGAGATGGGGACAGTGGACTAAACTAAGCTACATTTTGTTTCTTAGCATTTGCGAATTTAGAGATGGGGACAGTGGACTAAACATAGTTACATGTAGGTTCTTATTATTTAGGAATTTAGAGATGGGGCAGAGGACTAAACTAAGCTACATGTAGGTTCTTAATTATGAATTTAGAGATGGAGACATTGGACAAAACTAAGCTACATGTAGGTTCTTAATTATGAATTTAGGGATGGGGACAGTGGCTCAACTAAGCTACATGTAGGTTCTTATGTATGAATTTAGAGATGGGGACATTGGACTAAACTAAGCTACATGTAGGTTCTTATCATTTAATAATCTAGAGATTCGGACAGTAGACTAAACTAAGCTACATGTGGGTTATTTATGAATTTAGAGATGGGGACAGTGGACTAAACTAAGCTACATTTCAGTTTGTATCATTTGTAAATTTAGAGATGGGGACAGTAGACTAAACTAAGCTACATGTGGGTTCTTATTTATGAATTTAGAGATGGGGACAGTGGCCTAAACTAAATTACATGCAGGTTCTTATGTATGAATTTAGAGATGGGGACAGTGGACTAAACTAAGCTACATGTAGGTTCTTATTTATGAATTTAGAGATGGGGACAGTGGACTAAACTAAGCTACATGTAGAGTCTTATTTATGAATTTAGAGATGGGGACAGTGAACTAACCTAAGCTACATGTAGGTTCTTATATAGTAATTTTTAGATGGGTACAGTGGACTAAACTAAGCTGCATGTAGGTTATTTTCATTTATGAATTCAGAGATGGGGACAGTGGACCAAACTAAGCTACATGTAGGTTCTTATCCTTTAGGAATTTAAAGATGGGGACAGTTGACTAAACTAAGCTACATGTAGGTTCTTATTAATGAATTTAGAGATGGGGACAGTGGACTAAACTAAGCTACATGTAGGTTCTTATTATTTATGAATTTAGAGATGGGGACAGTGGACTAAACTAAGCTACATGTAGGTTCTTATCATTTATGAATTTAGAGATGGGGACAGTGGACTAAACTAAGCTGCATGTAGGCTCTTATTTATGAATTTAGAGATGTGGACAGGGGATTAAATTAAGCTACATGTAGATTCTTATTAATGAATTTAGAGATAGGGACAGTGGACTAAACTAAGCTTCATGTAGGTTCTTATTTATGAATTTAGAGATGGGGACAGTGGACTAAACTAAGCTACATGTAGGTTCTTATCATTTATGAATTTAGAGATGGGGACAGTGGACTAAACTAAGCTACATGTAGGTTCTTATCATTAATGAATTTAGAGATGGGGACAGTGGACTAAACTAAGCTACATGTAGGTTTTTATTATTTAGGAATTTAGAGATGGGGACAGTGGACTAAACTAAGCTACATGTAGGTTCTTATGTATGAATTTAGAGATGGGGACAGTAGACTAAACTAAGCTACATGTAGGTTCTTACCATTTAAGAATTTAGAGATGGGGACACTGGACTAAACTAAGCTACATGTAGGTTTTTATCATATATGAATTTAGAGATGTGTACAGGGGATTAAACTAAGGTACATGTAGGTTCTTATCATTAATGAATTTAGAGATGTGGACAGTGTACTAAACTAAGCTACATGTAGGTTCTTATCATTAATGAACTTAGAGATGGGGACAGTGGACAGTGGACTAAACTAAGCTACATGTAGGTTCTTATCATTTATGAATTTAGAGATGGGGACAGTGGACTAAACTAAGCTACATGTAGGTTCTTATCATTAATGAATTTAGAGATGGGGACAGTGGACTAAACTAAGCTACATGTAGGTTCTTATTTATGAATTTAGAGATGGGGACAGTGGACTAAACTAAGCTACATGTAGGTTCTTATCATTAATGAATTTAGAGATGGGGACAGTGGACTAAACTAAGCTACATGTAGGTTCTTATAATTTATGAATTTAGAGATGGGGACAGTGGACTAAACTAAGCTACATGTATGTTCTTATCATTTACGAATTTAGAAATGGGGACAGTGGACTAAACTAACCTTCATGTAGGTTCTTTTCATTCATGAATTTATAGATGGGGTCATTGGACTAAACTAAGCTACATGTAGGTTCTTTTCATTAATGAATTTAAAGATGGGGATAGTGGACTAAACTAAGCTACATGTAGGTTCTTATCATTTAGGAATTTAGAGATGGGGACAGTGGACTAAACTAAGCTACATGTAGGTTCTTATCATTTATGAATTTAGAGATGGGGACAGTGGACTAAACTAAGCTACATGTAGGTTCTTATCATTAATGAATTTAGAGATGGGGACAGTGGACTAAACTAAGCTACATGTAGGTTCTTATTTATGAATTTAGAGATGGGGACAGTGGACTAAACTAAGCTACATGTAGGTTCTTATCATTAATGAATTTAGAGATGGGGACAGTGGACTAAACTAAGCTACATGTAGGTTCTTATCATTAATGAATTTGGAGATGGGGACAGTGGACTAAACGTATCTACATGTAGATTCTTATTAATGAATTTAGAGATAGGGACAGTGGACTAAACTAAGCTTCATGTAGGTTCTTATTTATGAATTTAGAGATGGGGACAGTGGACTAAACTAAGCTACATGTAGGTTCTTATCATTTATGAATTTAGAGATGGGGACAGTGGACTAAACTAAGCTACATGTAGGTTCTTATTTATGAATTTAGAGATGGGGACAGTGGACTAAACTAAGCTACATGTAGGTTCTTATTTATGAATTTAGAGATGGGGACAGTGGACTAAACTAAGCTACATGTAGGTTCTTATTAATGAATTTAGAGATGGGGACAGTGGACTAAACTAAGCTACATGTAGGTTCTTATCATTTATGAATTTAGAGATGGGGACAGTGGACTAAACTAAGCTACATGTAGGTTCTTATCATTTATGAATTTAGAGATGGGGACAGTGGACTAAACTAAGCTACATGTAGGTTCTTATCATTTATGAATTTAGAGAAAGGGACAGTGGACTAAACTAAGCTACATGTGGGTTCCTATTTTTAAAATTTAGAGATGGGGACAGTGGATTAAACTTATCTACATGTAGATTCTTATCAACGAATGTAGAGATAGGGACAGTGGACTATACTAAGTTTCATGTAGGTTCTTATTTATGAATTTTGAGATGGGGCAGTGGACTAAACTCAACGACACGTAGGTTCTTATTTATGAATTTAGAGATGGGTACAGTGGACTAAACTAAGCTGCATGTAGGTTCTTATTTATGAATTTAGAGATGGGTACAGGGGACTAAACTAAGCTACATGTGAAGGTTCTTATCATTTTGGAATTTAGAGGTGGGGACAGTGGACTAAACAAAGCTACATGTAGGTTTTTATAATTAATGAATTTAGAGATGGGGACAGTGGACTAAACAAAGCTACATGTAGGTTCTTATTATTTAGGAATTTAGAGATGGGGACAGTGGACTAAACTAAGTTACATTTAGGTTCATATGTATGAATTTAGAGATTGGGACAGTGGACTAAACTAAGGCACATGTAGGGTCTTGACATTTATGAATTTAGAGATGGGGACAGTGGAGTAAACTAAGCTACATGTAGGTTCTTATTTATGAATTTAGAGATGGGTACAGGGGACTAAACTAAGCTACATGTAGGTTCTTATCATTAAAGAATTTAGAGATGGGGACAGTGGACTAAACTAAGCTACATGTAGGTTCTTATCATTAATGAATTTAGAGATGGGGACAGTGGACTAAACTAAGCTACATGTAGGTTCTTATCATTTAGGAATTTAGAGATGGGGACAGTGGACTAAACTAAGCTACATGTAGGTTCTTATCATTAATGAATTTAGAGATGGGGACAGTGGACTAAACTAAGCTACATGTAGGTTCTTATTTATGAATTTAGAGATGGGGACAGTGGACTAAACTAAGATACATGTAGGTTCTTATTTATGAATTGAGAGATGGGGACAATGTACTAAACTAAGCTACATGTAGGTTCTTATAATTTAGGAATTTCGAGATGGTGAAAGTGCACTAAACTAAGCTACATGTAGGTTCTTATCATTTATGAATTTAGAGATGGGGACAGTGGACTAAAGTAAGCGATATGTAGGTTCTTATCATTAATGAATTTAGAGATGGGGACAGTGGACTAAACTAAGCTACATGTAGGTTCTTATCATTTATGAATTTAGAGATGGGGACAGTGGACTAAACTAAGCTACATGTAGGTTCTTATCATTTATGAATTTAGAGATGGGGACAGTGGACTAAACTAAGCTACATGTAGGTTCTTATCATTTATGAATTTAGAGATGGGGACAGTGGACTAAACTAAGCTACATGTAGGTTCTTATAATTAATGAATTTAGAGATGGGGACAGTGGACTAAACTAAGCTACATGTAGGTTCTTATTTATGAATTTAGAGATGGGGACAGTGGACTAAACTAAGCTACATGTAGGTTCTTATCATTAATGAATTTAGAGATGGGGACAGTGGACTAAACTAAGCTACATGTAGGTTCTTATTTATGAATTTAGAGATGGGGACAGTGGACTAAACTAAGCTGCATGTAGGTTCTGATGTATAAATTTAGAGATGAGGACAGTGGACTAAACTAAGCTACATGTAGGTTCTTATTTATGAATTTAGAGATGGGGACTGTGAACTAAACTAAGCTACATGTAGGTTCTTATTTATGAATTTAGAGATGGGGACAGTGGACTAAACTAAGCTACATGTAGGTTCTTATCATTTATGAATTTAGAGATGGGGACAGTGGACCAAACTAAGCTACATGTAGGTTCTTATCTTTTAGGAATTTAGAGATGGGGGCAGTTGACTAAACTAAGCTACATGTATGTTCTTATCATTTAGGAATTTAGAGATGGGGACAGTGGACTAAACTAAGATACATGTAGGTTCTTATTTATGAATTGAGAGATGGGGACAGTGGACTAAACTAAGCTACATGTAGGTTCTTATTTATGAATTTAGAGATGGGGACAGTGGACTAAACTAAGCTACATGTAGGTTTTTATCATTTATCAATTTAGAGATGTGGACAGTGGACAAAGCTACATGTAGCTTCTTATCATTTACAAATTTAGAGATGGGAACAGTGGACTAAACTAAGCCACATGTAGGTTCTTATCATTAATGAATTTAGAGATGGGGACAGTGGACTAAACTAAGCTACATGTAGGTTCTTATCATTAAAGAATTTAGAGATGGGGACAGTGGACTAAACTAAGCTACATGTAGGTTCTTATTATTTATGAATTTAGAGATGGGGACAGAGGACTAAACTAAGCTACATGTAGATTCTTATCATTAATGAATTTAGAGATGGGGACAGTGGACTAAACTAAGCTACATTTAGGTTCTTATTTATGAATTTAGTGATGGGGACAGTTGACTAAACTAGCTACATGTAGGTCCTTATGTAGGAATTTAAAAATGAGGACAGTGGATGAAACTAAGCTACATGTAGGTCTTATTTATGAATTTAGGGATGGGGACAATGGCTCAGCAAAGCTACATATCAAGGTTCTTATCATTTTGGAATTTAGAGGTGGGGACAGTGGACTAAACTAAGCTACATGTAGGTTCTTATCATTAATGAATTTAGAGATGGGGACAGTGGACTAAACTAAGCTACATGTAGGTTCTTATTATTTAGGAATTTAGAGATGGGGACAGTGGACTAAACTAAGCTACATGTAGGTTCTTATTATTTATGAATTTAGAGATGGGGACAGTGGACTAAACTAAGCTACATGTAGGTTCTTATCATTTATGAATTTAGAGATGGGGACAGTGGACTAAACTAAGCTACATGTAGGTTCTTATTTATGAATTTAGAGATGGGGACAGTGGACTAAACTAAGCTACATGTAGGTTCTTATCATTAATGAATTTAGAGATGGGGACAGTGGACTAAACTAAGCTACATGTAGGTTCTTATCATTAATGAATTTAGAGATGGGGACAGTGGACTAAACTAAGCTACATGTAGGTTCTTATCATTTATGAATTTAGAGATGGGGACAGTGGACTAAACTAAGCTACATGTAGGTTCTTATCATTAATGAATTTAGAGATGGGGACAGTGGACTAAACTAAGCTACATGTAGGTTCTTATTTATGAATTTAGAGATGGGGACAGTGGACTAAACTAAGCTACATGTAGGTTCTTATCATTAATGAATTTAGAGATGGGGACAGTGGACTAAACTAAGCTACATATAGGTTCTTATAATTTATGAATTTAGAGATGGGGACAGTGGACTAAACTAAGCTGCATGTAGGTTCTTTTCATTCATGAATTTAGAGATGGGGACAGTGGATTAAACTAAGCTACATGTAGGTTCTTATCATTCATGAATTTAGAGATGGGAACAGTGGACTAAACTAAGCTACATGTAGGTTCTTATTATTTTTGAATTTAGAGATGGGGACAGTGGACTAAACTAAGCTACCTGTGGGTTCTTATCATTTATGAATTTAGTGATGGGGACAGTGGACTAAACTAAGCTACATGTAGGTTCTTATCATTTATGAATTTAGAGATGGGGACAGTGGACTAAACTAAGCTACATGTAGGTTCTTATCATTAATGAATTTAGAGATGGGGACAGTGGACTAAACTAAGCTACATGTAGGTTCTTATTTATGAATTTAGAGATGGGGACAGTGGACTAAACTAAGCTACATGTAGGTTTTTATTATTAATGAATTTAGAGATGGGGACTGTGAACTAAACTAAGCTACATGTAGGTTCTTATTTATGAATTTAGAGATGGGGACAGTGGACTAAACTAAGCTACATGTAGGTTCTTATCATTTATGAATTTAGAGATGGGGACTGTGAACTAAACTAAGCTACATGTAGGTTCTTATTTATGAATTTAGTGATGGGGGACAGTGGACTAAACTAAGCTACATTTAGGTTATTTTCATTTATGAATTTAGAGATTGGGACAGTGGACCAAACTAAGCTACATGTAGGTTCTTATCCTTTAGGAATTTAGAGATGGGGGCAGTTGACTAAACTAAGCTACATGTAGGTTCTTATCATTTAGGAATTTAGAGATGGGGACAGTGGACTAAACTAAGCTACATGTAGGTTCTTATCATTTATGAATTTAGAGATGGGGACAGTGGACTAAACTAAGCTACATGTAGCTTCTTATCATTATGAATTTAGAGATGGGGACAGTGGACTAAACTAAGCTACATGTAGGTTCTTATCATTAATGAATTTAGAGATGGGGACAGTGGACTAAACTAAGCTACATGTAGGTTCTTATTTATGAATTTAGAGATGGGGACAGTGGACTAAACTAAGCTACATGTAGGTTCTTATCATTTATGAATTTAGAGATGGGGACAGTGGACTAAACTAAGCTACATGTAGGTTCTTATTATTTATGAATTTAGAGATGAGGACAGTGGACTAAACTAAGCTACCTGTAGGTTTTTATCATTTAATAATTTAGAGATGGGGACAGTGGACTAAACTAAGCTACATGTAGGTTCTTATCATTTATGAATTTAGAGATGGGGACAGTGGACTAAACTAAGCTACATGTAGGTTCTTATCATTTATGAATTTAGAGATGGGGACAGTGGACTAAACTAAGCTACATGTAGGTTCTTATCATTAATGAATTTAGAGATGGGGACAGTGGACTAAACTAAGCTACATGTAGGTTCTTATTTATGAATTTAGAGATGGGGACAGTGGACTAAACTAAGCTACATGTAGGTTCTTATCATTTATGAATTTAGAGATGGGGACAGTGGACTAAACTAAGCTACATGTAGGTTCTTATTTATGAATTTAGAGATGGGGACAGTGGACTAAACTAAGCTACATGTAGGTTCTTATCATTTATGAATTTAGAGATGGGGACAGTGGACTAAACTAAGCTACATGTAGGTTCTTATAATTAATGAATTTAGAGATGGGGACAGTGGACTAAACTAAACTACATGTAGGTTCTTATTATTTATGAATTTAGAGATGGGGACAGTGGACTAAACTAAGCTACATTTAGGTTCTTATTTATGAATTTAGAGATGGGGACAGTGGACTAAACTAAGATACATGTAGGTTCTTATCATTTATGAATTTAGAGATGGGGACAGTGGAGTAAACTAAGCTACATGTAGGTTCTTATTTACGAATTTAAAGGTGGGGACAGTTTACTAAACTAAACTACATGTCTGTTCTTATCATTAATGAATTTAGAGATGGGGACAGTGGAGTAAACTATTCTACATTTATTAAAACAACAGCAAGCAAGATGTATATATATAAACAACAAAGACTATCAGTGAGTAGGTTACCTTAATAAAATTTATGAACAGTTTAGAGATGGGGACAGTGGACTAAAACTAAAACTCATAAAACACTTGCAATATATACAAAAACAAGTAATCAATCAATTACATAATTAAACTATCAAATCACATAGCTTGAATATGAATTTAGAGATGGGGACAGTGGACTAAACTAAGACATTGCCAGTTACATTCTCTGTTCATTCCATGTGGATGCAAAGTCCCAAATTTCATAATCAAAATGCATTCCTTTGTCTTAACATATTTTTATCAACATCATTATAATATAGATGGACAGTGGACTAAACTAAGCATTTTATGTATTCTCAATGAATTTAGAGATGGGGACAGTGGACTAAACTAAGCTACATGACTAGGTTCTTATTATTAACACCATGAATTTAGAGATGGGGACAGTGGATTAAACTAAGCTACATGTAGGTTCTTATCATTCATGAATTTAGAGATGGGAACAGTGGACTAAACTAAGCTACATGTAGGTTCTTATCATTAATGAATTTAGAGATGGGGACAGTGGACTAAACTAAGCTACATGTAGGTTCTTATTTAGGAATTTAGAGATGGGGACAATGGACAAAACTAAGCTACATGTAGGTTCTTAATTATGAATTTAGGGATGGGGACAGTGGCTCAACTAAGCTACATGTAGGTTCTTATAATTTATGAATTTAGAGATGGGGACATTGGACTAAACTAAGCTACATGTAGGTTCTTATCATTTAATAATCTAGAGATGTGGACAGTAGACTAAACTAAGCTACATGTGGGTTCTTATTTATGAATTTAGAGATGGGGACAGTGGACTAAACTAAATTACATGCAGGTTCTTATTTATGAATTTAGAGATGGGGACAGTGGACTAAACTAAGCTACATGTAGGTTCTTATTTATGAATTTAGAGATGGGGACAGTGGACTAAACTAAGCTACATGTAGGTTCTTATGTATGAATTTAGAGATGGGGACAGTGGACTAAACTAAGCTACATGTAGGTTCTTATTTATGAATTTAGAGATGGGGACAGTGGACTAAACTAAGCTACATGTAGGTTCTTATTTATGAATTTAGAGATGGGGACAGTGGACTAAACTAAGCTACATGTAGGTTCTCATCATTTATGAATTTAGAGATGGGGCAGTGGACTAAAATAAGCAACATGTAGGTTCTTATTTATAAATTTGGAGATGGGGACAGTGGACTAAACTAAGCTACATGTAGGTTCTTATCATTTATGAATTTAGAGATGGGGACAGTGGACTAAACTAAGCTACATGTAGGTTCTTATTTATGAATTTAGAGATGGGGACAGTGGACTAAACTAAGCTACATGTAGGTTCTTATTTATGAATTTAGAGATGGGGATAGTGGACTAAACTAAGCTACATGTAGGTTCTTATCATTATGTATTTAGAGATGGGGACAGTGGACTAAACTAAGCTACATGTAGGTTCTTATTTATGAATTTAGAGATGGGGACAGTGGACTAAACTAAGCTACATGTAGGTTCTTATCATTTATGAATTTAGAGATGGGGACAGTGGACTAAACTAAGCTACATGCAGGTTCTTATGTATGAATTTAGAGATGGGGACAGTGGACTAAACTAAGCTACATGTAGGTTCTTATCATTTATGAATTTAGAGATGGGGACAGTGGACTAAACTAAGCTACATGTAGGTTCTTATCATTTATGAATTTAGAGATGGGGACAGTGGACTAAACTAAGCTACATGTAGGTTCTTATTTATGAATTTAGAGATGGGGACAGTGGACTAAACTAAGCTACATGTAGGTTCTTATTTATGAATTTAGAGATGGGGACAGTGGACTAAACTAAGCTACATGTAGGTTCTTATCATTTATGAATTTAGAGATGGGGACAGTGGACTAAACTAAGCTACATGTAGGTTCTTATCATTTATGAATTTAGAGATGGGGACAGTGGACTAAACTAAGCTACATGTAGGTTCTTATTTATGAATTTAGAGATGGGGACAGTGGACTAAACTAAGCTACATGTAGGTTCTTATCATTTATGAATTTAGAGATGGGGACAGTGGACTAAACTAAGCTGCATGTAGGTTCTTATTTATGAATTTAGAGATGGGGACAGTGGACTAAACTAAGCTACATGTAGGTTCTTATTAATGAATTTAGAGATGGGGACAGTGGACTAAACTAAGCTACATGTAGGTTCTTATCATTTATGAATTTAGAGATGGGGACAGTGGACTAAACTAAGATACAAGAAGGTTCTTATCATTTATGTATTTAGAGATGGGGAAAGTGGACTAAACTAAGCTACATGTAGGTTCTTATTATTTAGGAATTTAGAGATGGGGACAGTGGACTGAACTAAGCTACATGTTGGTTCTTATTATTGAATTTAGAGATGGGGACAGTGGACTAAACTAAGCTACATATGTAGGTTCTTATTTATGAATTTAGAGATGGGGACAGTGGACTAAACTAAGCTACATGTAGGTTCTTATTTATGAATTTAGAGATGGGGACAGTGGACTAAACTAAGCTACATGTAGGTTCTTATTTATGAATTTAGAGATGGGGACAGTGGACTAAACTAAGCTACATGTAGGTTCTTATCCTTTAGGAATTTAGAGATGGGGACAGTGGACTAAACTAAGCTACATGTAGGTTCTTATCATTTAGGAATTTAGAGATGGGGACAGTGGACTAAACTAAGCTACATGTAGGTTCTTATAATTAATGAATTTAGAGATGGGGACAGTGGACTAAACTAAGCTACATGTAGGTTCTTATCATTAATGAATTTAGAGATGGGGACAGTGGACTAAACTAAGCTACATGTAGGTTCTTATCATTTATGAATTTAGAGATGGGGACAGTGGACTAAACTAAGCTACATGTAGGTTCTTATCATTATGAATTTAGAGATGGGGACAGTGGACTAAACTAAGCTACATGTAGGTTCTTATCATTTATGAATTTAGAGATGGGGACAGTGGACTAAACTAAGCTACATGTAGGTTCTTATCATTAATGAATTTAGAGATGGGGACAGTGGACTAAACTAAGCTACATGTAGGTTCTTATC
Source organism: Protopterus annectens (assembly GCF_019279795.1). Taxonomy (NCBI): domain Eukaryota; kingdom Metazoa; phylum Chordata; order Ceratodontiformes; family Protopteridae; genus Protopterus; species Protopterus annectens. Next base: position 767,387,874 of record NC_056749.1, read on the forward strand.
ATTTAGGAATTTAGAGATGGGGACAGTGGACTAAACTAAGCTACATGTAGGTTCTTATCATTTATGAATTTAGAGATGGGGACAGTGGACTAAACTAAGCTACATGTAGGTTCTTATTTTTTATGAATTTACAGATGGGGACAGTGGACTAAACTAAGCTACATGTAGGTTCTTATCATTTAGGAATTTAGAGATGGGGACAGTGGACTAAACTAAGCTACATGTAGGTTCTTATTTATGAATTTAGAGATGGGGACAGTGGACTAAACTAAGCTACATGTAACTTCTTATTTATGAATTTAGAGATGGGGACAGTGGACTAAACTAAGCTACATGTAGGTTCTTATCATTAATCAATTTAGAGATTGGGACAGTGGATTAAACTAAGTTACATCTAGGTTCTTATGTATAAATTTACAGATGGGGACAGAGGACTAAACTAAGCTACATGTAGGTTCTTATCATTTATGAATTTAGAGATGGGGACAGTGGACTAAACTAAGCTACATGTAGGTTCTTATTTATGAATTTAGAGATGGGGACAGTGGACTAAACTAAGCTACATGTAGGTTCTTATGTATGAATTTAGAGATGGGGACAGTGGACTAAACTAAGCTACATGTAGGTTCTTATATAGTAATTTTTAGGTGGGGACAGTGGGACAACTAAGCTACATGTAGATTCTTATCATTTAAAAATTTAGATAAGGGGAAAGTGGACTAAACTAAGCTGTACGTCGGTTCTTATAATTTTGGAATTTAGAGATGGGGACAGTGGACTAAACTAAGCTACATTTTGTTTCTTAGCATTTGCGAATTTAGAGATGGGGACAGTGGACTAAACATAGTTACATGTAGGTTCTTATTATTTAGGAATTTAGAGATGGGGCAGAGGACTAAACTAAGCTACATGCAGGTTCTTATCATTATTGAATTTAGACATGGGTCACTGGACTAAACTAAGCTACATGTAGGTTCTTAATTATGAATTTAGAGATGGAGACATTGGACAAAACTAAGCTACATGTAGGTTCTTAATTATGAATTTAGAGATGGGGACATTGGACTAAACTAAGCTACATGTAGGTTCTTATCATTTAATAATCTAGAGATGCGGACAGTAGACTAAACTAAGCTACATGTGGGTTATTTATGAATTTAGAGATGGGGACAGTGGACTAAACTAAGCTACATTTCAGTTTGTATCATTTGTAAATTTAGAGATGGGGACAGTGGACTAAACTAAACTACATGCAGGTTCTTATTTATGAATTTAGAGATGGGAACAGTGGCCTAAACTAAACTATATGCAGGTTCTTATGTATGAACTTAGAGATGGGAACAGTGGACTAAACTAAGCTGCATGTAGGTTTGTATTTATGAATTTAGAGATGGGGACAGTGGACTAAACTAAGCTACATGTAAGGTCTTATTTATGAATTTAGAGATGGGGACAGTGAACTAACCTAAGCTACATGTAGGTTCTTATATAGTAATTTTTAGATGGGGACAGTGGGACAACTAAGTTACATGTAGGTTCTTATCATTTATGAATTTAGAGATGGGGAAAGTGGACTAAACTAAGCTGTATGTCGGTTCTTATCATTTTGCAATTTAGAGATGGGGACAGTGGACTAAACTAAGCTACATTTAGTTTCTTAGCATTTGCGAATTTAGAGATGGGGAAAGAGGACTAAACTAAGCTACATGTAGGTTCTTATGTATGAATTTAGAGATTGGGACAGTGGACTAAACCAAGCTACATGTAGGTTCTTATCATTAATGAATTTAGATATGGGGACAATGGACTGAACTAAGCTACATGTAGGTTCTTATTTATGAATTTAGTGATGGGGACAGTTGACTAAACTAGCTACATGTAGGTCCTTATGTAGGAATTTAAAAATGAGGACAGTGGATGAAATTAAGCTACATGTAGGTTCTTATTTATGAATTTAGGGATGGGGACAATGGCTCAGCAAAGCTACATATCAAGGTTCTTATCATTTTGGAATTTAGAGGTGGGGACAGTGGACTAAACAAAGCTACATGTAGGTTTTTATAATTAATGAATTTAGAGATGGGGACAGTGGACTAAACAAAGCTACATGTAGGTTCTTATTATTTAGGAATTTAGAGATGGGGACAGTGGACTAAACTAAGCTACATTTAGGTTCATATGTATGAATTTAGAGATGGGGACAGTGGACTAAACTAAGCTACATGTAGGTTCTTATCATTTATGAATTTAGAGATGGGGACAGTGGAGTAAACTAAGCTACATGTAGGTTCTTATTTACGAATTTAAAGGTGGGGACAGTTTACTAAACTAAACTACATGTCTGTTCTTATCATTAATGAATTTAGAGATGGGGACAGTGGAGTAAACTATTCTACATTTATGTTCTTATCATTAATGAATTTAGAGATGGGACAGTGGACTAAAGTAAGCTACATGTGGGTTCTTATCATTTAGGAATTTTTAGATGGGAACAGTCGGACAACTAAGCTACATGTAGATTCTTGTCATTAATGAATTTAGAGATGGGGACAGTGGACTAAAGTAAACCACATGTAGATTCTTATTTATAAATTTAGAGATGGGGAAGTGAACTAAACTAAGCTACATGTAGGTTCTTATCATTAATGAAATTAGAGATGGGGACAGTGGACTAAAGTAAGCTACACGGATGATTTTATAATTTATATATTTAGATATGGGGACACTGGAATAAACTAACTTTCATGTAGGTTCTTTTCTTTCATGAATTTAGAGATGGGGAAGTGAACTAAACTAAGCTACATGTAGTTTCTTATCATTCATGAATTTATAGATGGGAACAGTGGACTAAACTAAGCTACATGTAGATTCTTATTATTTATGAATTTAGAGATAGGGACAGTGGACTAAACTACGCTACATTTGGGTTTGTATCATTTATATATTTAGAGATGGGGGGATAGTGGACTAAACTAAACTAGGTGTAGGTTCTTAACATTTGTGAATTTGGAGATGGGGACAGTGGACTAAACAAAGCTACATGAAGGTTCTTATAATTAATGAATTTAGAGATGGGGACAGTGTACTAAACTAAGCTACATGTAGGTTCTTGTTTATGAATTTAGAGATGGGGACAGTGGTCTAAACTAAGCTACATGTAGGTTCTTGTTTATGAATTTAGGGATGGGGACAGTGGACTAAACTAAGCTACATGTAGGTTCTTGTTTATGAATTTAGAGATGGGGACAGTGGCCTAAACTAAGCTACATGCAGGTTCTTATGTATGAATTTAGAGATGGGGACAGTGGACTAAACTAAGCTACATGTAGGTTCTTATCATTAATGAATTTAGGGATGGGGACAGTGGACTAAACTAAACTGCATGCAGGTTCTTATGTATGAATTTAGAGATGGGGACAGTGGACTAAACTAAGCTACATGTAGGTTCTTATTTATGAATTTAGAGATGGGGACAGTGGACTAAACTAAGCTACATGTAGGGTCTTATTTATGAAATTAGAGATGTCGACAGTGAATTAAACTAAGCTACATGTAGGTTCTTATATAGAAATTTTTAGATGGGGACAGTGGGACAACTAAGCTACATCTAGATTCTTATCATTTAAAAATTTAGATAAGGGGAAAGTGGACTAAACTAAGCTGTACGTCAGTTCTTATCATTTTTGAATTTAGAGATGGGGACAGTGGGCTAAACCAAGCTACATGTAGGTTCTTATAATTTATGAATTTAGAGATGGGGACACTGGAATAAACTAACTTTCATGTAGGTTCTTTTCTTTCATGAATTTAGAGATGGGGAAGTGAACTAAACTAAGCTACATGTATTTTCTTATCATTCATGAATTTATAGATGGGAACAGTGGACTAAACTAAGCTACATGTAGATTCTTATTATTTATGAATTTAGAGATAGGGACAGTGGACTAAACTACGCTACATTTGGGTTTGTATCATTTATATATTTAGAGATGGGGGGATAGCGGACTAAACTAAACTAGGTGTAGGTTCTTAGATGGGGACAGTGGACTATACAAAGCTACATGAAGGTTCTTATAATTAATGAATTTAGAGATGGGGACAGTGTACTAAACTAAGCTACATGTAGGTTCTTGTTTATGAATTTAGAGATGGGGACAGTGGCCTAAACTAAGCTACATGTAGGTTCTTATCATTAATGAATTTAGGGATGGGGACAGTGGACTAAACTAAGCTACATGTAGGTTCTTGTTTATGAATTTAGAGATGGGGACAGTGGCCTAAACTAAGCTACATGCAGGTTCTTATGTATGAATTTAGAGATGGGGACAGTGGACTAAACTAAGCTACATGTAGGTTCTTATTTATGAATTTAGAGATGGGGACAGTGGACTAAACTACATGCAGGTTCTCATTTCTGAATTTAGAGATGGGGACAGTGGCCTAAACTAAACTGCATGCAGGTTCTTATGTATGAATTTAGAGATGGGGACAGTGGACTAAACTAAGCTACATGTAGGTTCTTATTTATGAATTTAGAGATGGGGACAGTGGACTAAACTAAGCTACATGTAGGGTCCTATTTATGAATTTAGAGATGTCAACAGTGAATTAAACTAAGCTACATGTAGGTGCTTATATAGGAATTTTTAGATGGGGACAGTGGGACAACTAAGCTACATATAGATTCTTATCATTTAAAAATTTAGATGAGGGGAAAGTGGACTAAACTAAGCTGTACGTCGGTTCTTATCATTTTGGAATTTAGAGATGGGGACAGTGGACTAAACTAAGCTACGTGTAGTTTCTTATCATTTGTGAATATTGAGATGGGGACGGTGGACTAAACATAGCTACATGTAGATTCTTATTATTTAGGAATTTAGAGATAGGGACAGTGGACTAAACTAATTTACATGTAGGTTCTTATTTATGAATTTAGAGATGGGGACTGTGGAATAAACTAAGCTACAAGTAGGTTCTTATCATTTTTGAATTTAGAGATGGGGACAGTGGGCTAAACCAAGCTACATGTAGGTTCTTATTAAGGAATTTTGAAATGGGGACAGTGGACTAAACTAAGCTACATGTAGGTTCTTATCAATCATGAATTTAGAGATGGGGACAGTGGACTAAACTAAGCTACATGTATGATATTATTTATGAATTTAGAGATGGGGACAGTGGACTAAACTAACTTACATGTAGGTTCATTTTTATGAATTTAGAGATGGGGACAGTGGACTAAACTAAGCTACATGTCGCTTCTTATCATTTATGAACTTAGAGATGGGGACAGTGAACTAAACAAAGTTACATGTAGGTTCTTATTATTTGTTAATTTACAGATGGGGGTAGTGGACAAAACTAAGCTTACCTGTAGGTTCTTATTTATGAATTTAGAGATGGGGACAGTGAACTAAACTAAGCTACAGTTGCAGGCTACTGAGATTTGTCTGCATATATCAACTGGACACAAGCTGATTTAAGTATATTTTTCTGCACTTATTTAAGATTTTAGTCAGTAAATATTGTGTGTCTTTGATTCACTAAATATTGTGTCTCTGCCTCTCTGCAGTTATCTGAGCTCACTGAAAGTTGTTAGACTGCTTTGAAATTCATTTGTTAGTGTTACTTAGCTTGGGGGTTTCTGCTAGCATTAAAATTTGTGTTGGTTACATTTCTAGTAATCATTTTAAATCGAGTTGCTGGCTACTGAGACTTGTCTGTATATATCAACTGGATACAAGCTGATTTAAGTATATTTTTCTGCACATATTTAAGATTTGAGTCAGTAAATATTGAGTGTCTTTGATTCACTAAATATTGTGTCTGTCTCTCTGCAGTTAATCCCCCCCCCCCCCCGTCCCTGTTTCTAGCTGTGGTGTTAATCTTGGTGGCTTTGGAATTGCCTGCCCCTGCTGTAAATCTCTTTTTGCACACTCCTCCTGGACCCATCTCATTTGCTCACTCAACTGAGTACAGTGAGATCATATTTTGATTTTGGATACTCCTACCAGTCCCATCTCCTCTTCGGTGTACAGAGAGAGAGCACTTGGGAAGGGCATTCCCCTATAGTATCTTAATCTGCTCTGTTTCCTCCGTCTCAAAAAAAAAAAAAAAAAAAAAAAAAACAAATTTACACTTCATCTGCCGTATTGTATTTGTGTTTCTTCCTACTTTATCACCTTATTTTGCTTGTCCCTCTTCTTAAAAGTACTCAATTGAATTTATTCTGCTGCCTTTATTACTGCTTGTTAGCAGCCTGATTAAATTTTAGCTGTTATTCTAAGGCCCTTGGTTTAAGCACTTGGGCTTTAAACCAGTTGTTTTACATTAAGAAGGTTTGTGGTCTGCACTGTTGTGGCATGACAGGTAGCATACATCCTTCTAAGTTGGGAACTGCTGATTGAAGTCTCAGTGTCTGTTATTCTAAAAGTGTATTAGTTCTGGGTTAAGAACTTAGGCTTCAGGCCAGTTATTTTACATTAAGAAGGTTTGTGGTCTGCACTTTTGTGGGAGTAGAGGCTAGATTCTGCCCTTCTGAGCTGGGAATTTCTGCTTATTGCGCATGCTTACTTGAACAGTTTCTTTCTGAAATCGGTACGCCTTGTTTGCTGTAGCATAGACTAGATTCAGGCCGGCTGGATCTAGCTTTGTTTGTATAATTTGTGCACTGATCCAGGTTTCTCTTTACCCTAGTGGCAGGACTGTGCAGTTAGAACTTGTCTGATTGAAGACTGCTGGGACAGGGCTCAGTTTTAAGCTTTTTAACTGGTTAATTGGGTAAAGTGTTGTTTTGATTGTATTTGCTCTATTTTCTGGAAAAAAAAAAAAAAATATATATATATATATATATATATATATATATATATACATATACATATATATTATATATATATATATATATATATATATATATATATATATATATATATATATACTTGTTTCTCGCCTTTCTGAAGTAGTATAGTCCAGTTTTCATGTTATTGCTGAATCCAGGGCTGTGTTACAAGTTACTGTGTTGCCATTACCTTACTTGGATAGAAGGAAGTTTCTCTGTTCACCTGTGAGAGAGGGGAGCTTTGAGCAGTCTATCTGTCCCTGGAGGAGTGGTTTCAGCCCAGAAGTTAGTAGTTTATTGGCCATTTTGGGCTAATTTCTATCTCTTTCCCTTCCCTGCTATAAAAACCTCATATGCACAGTTTTTACGCTTGTATTCCGCTCAGCAAGTGCCTTCCAGGTGCTTTGCAGACTCTACAGCAGCAGAGAGACAAAATAGTGACTTTGGAGTGATTAAGTATCACTTTTCAGCTTTTCTTGCTGTCTTAACTAATTCCACCTAAAACACCAGTTTTTTTAGCGAATCTGTGATTTACAAAGTTTGTTATTGTATACAACTCCACACAGCTCCTCGTGGTGTCCTGCAGAGTGATACAGGCAACAGAGAGACTTTTCCAGATTTAAGTATTTTTTCTCTGTTTTTTTGCTCCGACTGCCTTTTCCCGCCTAAAAAGTGAATTTCTAACTGATCTGTGCTTTAAAAAGTTTAAATTGCATTTGCCTTCTGCTTTTTATAGTTTTTGCACTTGTTTTATATCAATTTAAGTCATTTTTGTATTGTATAACTGTTGTAGGCTACACACTAAAGTGCGCTAGCCTGTTTATAGCATTTACAGTGTTTTCTTGTGTTTTTCTGCTGTTTCCTGAAAAAAAAAAAAAAAAAAAAAAAAAAAAATATTCTCTTTCCCCGCCTTTGCTGAACTAGATTAGTCCAGATTTCAAGTTTTGCTTAATTCCGGACTGTGGTATAGTTTCCTGTGTTGCCCATATCCTTACTTGGATAGGAGGAAGCTTCTGTGTTCACCAGTGAGAGTGGGGAGCTTTGAGCAGCCTATCTGTCCCTGGAGAAGTGGTCTTAGCCCTGAAACTAGTAGCTTATTGCCATTTTGGGTCAATTCCTATCTCTTTCAGTTTCTCTGCTTTAAAACCTGCATTTGCGTGGTTTTGCGCCAGTATACAACTCTGCATATCTCCTTGTGGTGTCCTGCAGAGTGATACAGGCAACAGAGAGACTCAAGAAAGACTTTTCCAGATTTAAGTATTGTTTTCTCTGTTTTTTGCTCCGACTGCTTTTCCTGCCTAAAAAGTGAATTTCTTACTGCTCTGTGCTTTAAAAAGTTTTAATTACATTGCCTTTCTGCTTTTTACAATTTTGCACTTGTTTTATATCATTTTAAGTTGTTTTTTGTGTTGTATAACTGTTCTAGGCTACACACTAAACTGTGCTAGCCTGTTTATAGCATTTACAGTGTTTTCTGTCTGTTTTTCTGCTGTTTCTGAAAAAAAAAAAAAATATATATATATATATATATATATATATATATATATATATATATATATATATTCTCTTTTCCTGCCTTTGCTGAAATAGATTAGTCCAGATTTCAGGTTTTGCTGAATTCCGGACTGGGGTATAGTTTCCTGTGTTGCCCATATCCTTACTTGGATAGGAGGAAGCTTTTCTATTCACCAGTGAGAGTGGGGAGCTTTGAGCAGCCTATCTGTCCCTGGAGGAGTGTTCTCAGCCCTGAAACTAGTAGCTTATTGGCCGTTTTGGGTCAATTCCTATCTCTTTCAGTTTCCCTGCTTTAAAACCCGCATTTATGCGGTTTTGCGCCAGTATACCACAATGCATAGCTCCTCGTGGTGTCCTGCAGAGTGATACAGGCAACAGAGAGACCCAAGAAAGACTTTTCCAGATTTTAGTATTTTTTTCTCTGTTTTTTTGCTCTGACTGCCTTTTCCTGCCTAAAAATGAATTTCTAACTGATCTGTGCTTTAAAAAGTTTAAATTGCATTTGCCTTCTGCTTTTTACAGTTTTTGCACTTGTTTTGTATCAATTTAAGTCATTTTTGTATTGTATAACTGTTGTAGGCTACACACTAAACTGTGCTAGCCTGTTTATAGCATCCATAGTGGTTTCTGTGTGATTTTCTGCTGTTTCCTGAAAAAAAAAAAAAAAAAAAATATTCTCTTTTCCTGCCTTTGCTGAAATAGATTAGTCCAGATTTCAGGTTTTGCTGAATTCCGGACTGTGGTATAGTTTCCTGTGTTGCCCATATCCTTACTTGGATAGGAGGAGGCTTCTCTGTTCACCAGTGAGAGTGGGGAGCTTTGAGCAGCCTATCTGTCCCTGGAGGAGTGGTCTCAGCCCTGAAATTAGTAGCTTAATGGCCGTTTTGGGTCAATTCCTATCTCTTTCAGTTTCCCTGCTTCAAAACCAGCATTTGCGTGGTTTTGCACGATTTTGCGCTTAAACGTGTTTAAACTATTCCCGGCTCCACAAAGTCTGCTCTTCACTTTTTCCCTTAGAACTGTTCCAAATCTCAAAGTAAGCACTCTGTTTTCATTCTAAAGCCCTGCAGT
>NC_056749.1:767397800-767515300 GCF_019279795.1 Protopterus annectens
CAACTCTGCACAGCTCCTCGTGGTGTCCCGCAGAGTGATACAGGCAACAGAGAGACTTTTCCAGATTTAAGTATTTTTTTCTCTGTTTTTTTGCTCCGACTGCCTTTTCCCGCCTAAAAAAGTGAATTTCTAACTGCTCTGTGCTTTAAAAAGTTTAAATGGCATTTGCGTTCTGCTTTTTATAATTTTTGCACTTGTTTTATATCAATTTAAGTCGTTTTTGTATTGTATAACTGTTGTAGGCTACACACTAAAGTGCACTAGCCTGTTTATAGCATTTAGTGTTTTCTGCTGTTTCCTGAAAAAAAAAAAAAAAAAAAAAAAAAAATATTCTTTTTTCCCACCTTTGCTGAACTAGATTAGTCCAGATTTCAGGTTTTGCTGAATTCCGGACTGTGGTATAGTTTCCTGTGTTGCCCATATCCTTACTTGGACAGGAGGAAGCTTCTCTGTTTACCAGTGAGAGTGGGGAGCTTTGAGCAGCCTATCTGTCCTTGGAAGAGTGGTCTCAGCCCTGAAACTAGTAGGTTATTGGCTGTTTTGGGTCAATTCCTATCTCTTTGAGTTTCCCTGCTTTAAAACCTGCATTTGCATGGTTTTGCACCAGCGTACAACTCTGCATAGATCCTCGTGGTGTCCTGCAGAGTGATACAGGCAGCAGAGAGAGCCAAGAAAGACTTTTCCAGATTTAAGTATTTTTTTCTCTGTTTTTTTTTCTACGACTGCCTTTTCCCACCTAAAAAGTGAATTTCTAACTGATCTGTGCTTTAAAACGTTTGAATTGCATTTGCCTTCTGCTTTTTACAGTTTTTGCACTTGTTTTATATCAATTTAAGTCGTTTTTGTATTGTCTAACTGTTGTAGGCTACACACTAAAGTGCGCTAGCCTATTTATAGCATTTACAGTGTTTTCTTGTGTTTTTCTGCTGTTTCCTGAAAAAAACAAAAACAAAAAAAAAATTCTCTTTTCCCGCCTTTGCTGAACTAGATTAGTCCAGATTTCAAGTTTTGCTTAATTCCGGACTGTGGTATAGTTTCCTGTGTTGCCCATATCCTTACTTGGATAGGAGGAAGCTTCTCTGTTCACCAGTGAGAGTGGGGAGCTTTGAGCAGCCTATCTGTCCCTGGAGGAGTGGTCTCAGCCCTGAAACTAGTAGCTTATTGCCATTTTGGGTCAATTCCTATCTCTTTCAGTTTCCCTGCTTTAAAACCTGCATTTGCACTGTTTTTCGCCAGTATACAACTCTGCATAGCTCCTCGTGGTGTCCTGCAGAGTGATACAGGCAACAGAGAGACTCAAGAAAGACTTTTCCAGATTTAAGTATTTTTTTCTCAGTTTTTTTGCTCTGACTGCCTTTTCCCACCTAAAAAGTAAATTTCTAACTGATCTGTGCTTTAAAAAGTTTAAATTACATTTGCCTTCTGCTTTTTACAGTTTTTGCACTTGTTTTATGTCAGTTTAAGTTGTTTTGTATTGTATAACTGTTGTAGGCTACACACTAAACTGCACTAGCCTGTTTATAGCATTTATAGTGTTTTCTGTGTGTTTTTCTGCTGTTTCCTGAAAAAAACAAAACAAAAAAAATATATATATTCTCTTTTCCTGCCTTTGTTGAAATAGATTATTCCAGATTTCAGGTTTTGCTGAATTCCGGACTGTGGTATAGTTTCCTGTGTTGCCCATATCCTTACTTGGATAGGAGGAAGCTTCTCTATTCACCAGTGAGAGTGGGGAGCTTTGAGCAGCCTATCTGTCCCTGGAGGAGTGGTCTCAGCCCTGAAACTAGTAGCTTATTGCCATTTTGGGTCAATTCCTATCTCTTTCAGTTTCCCTGCTTTAAAACCCGCATTTATGCGGTTTTGCGCCAGTATACAACTCCTCATAGCTCCTCGTGGTGTCCTGCAGAGTGATACAGGCAACAGAGAGACCCAAGAAAGACTTTTCCAGATTTTAGTATTTTTTCCTCCCTTTTTTTTTGCTCCGACTGCCTTTTCCTGCCTAAAAATGAATTTCTAACTGATCTGTGCTTTAAAAAGTTTAAATTGCATTTGCCTTCTGCTTTTTACAGTTTTTGCACTTGTTTTGTATCAATTTAAGTCATTTTTGTATTGTATAACTGTTGTAGGCTACACACTAAACTGTGCTAGCCTGTTTATAGCATCTATAGTGGTTTCTGTGTGTTTTTCTGCTGTTTCCTGAAAAAAACTAAAAAAAAAATTCCCTTTTCCTGCCTTTGCTGAAATAGATTAGTCCAGATTTCAGGTTTTGCTGAATTCCGGATTGTGGTATAGTTTCCTGTGTTACCCATATCCTTACTTGGATAGGAGGAAGCTTCTCTGTTCACCAGTGAGAGCGGGGAGCTTTGAGCAGCCTATCTGTCCCTGGAGGAGTGGTCTCAGCCCTGAAACTAGTAGCTTAATGGCCGATTTGGGTCAGTTCCTATCTCTTTCAGTTTCCCTGCTTCAAAACCAGCATTTGCGTGGTTTTGCACGATTTTGCGCTTAAACATGTTTAAACTATTCCCGGCTCCACAAAGTCTGCTCTTCACTTTTTCCCTTAGAACTGTTCTAAATCTCAAAGTAAGCACTCTATTTTCATTCTAAAGCCCTGCAGATGCTCATATAAGTAATCTTATAAGTAAGCATTAATAAACTAAAGCACTACACCCTCTTATACTCCCTTTAAGTACTTGGCTCCCTATTGGTCCTTTTTAATCAGTCAAAAAGTAGTTCCTTATACTATTCTGGCATGTCCAAAAGTCAATTTCGGGTTTACTCTCCAGTCCAGCTGGTGAATCTGGGAATCTTGAGGCAATGTTACAACTGCCTTATGTACACTGACCACCCTCTCCTCCTCCCAACAAGCTCAAATATATGTGAGAGATGCAATTATGTAGCCAAACTGGAGCATGAGCCTTCAACCCAGTACTGGCGCAGTCAGTCAGGAGGAGAAGGTAACCACACAGACCACAAATCCAGTCTCACATAGACCTATCGCAACAGCAAACCAAACACATAAACACACAAAAACATACTCGGAGGCTCTAAATAAAAATCTGCCCAAGCAGCAGAGACTTCCAAAGCAGACTTCCAAGCAACCACTACCCCCCAACAATACCCACGTATCACATAGTTCACAAAGTCAGTGTGCCACACAGTCACAGCCCTTAAGGCTAAACAACACACCTAATACACTTTTAATAGGTGGCTCTATTGTCAGACACACTGACGTCCCACTCACCAGGCTGAACAAGGAGAAGGTCACTGTAAGCTGCCTGTCTGGTGCCAGGATCCGCCACATAACACAAGCACTCAGGTCACTCTAAAGCAAGTACAAATATGACACCATCATTGTCCATGCTGGTGTGAATGACCTGAGACGTACCTCCCTGGACTACATGAAAAGAGACCTAGAGGAGCTCTCTGATCATGTAGCCCAGGCTGGTATGACCCTGATCTTAAGTAGCATCTCACCCTCACCAAGATTGATGCCACAGTATAAAGACAAAATGATCAATTTTAACAATTGGCTAAAGTATTGGTGTCATTTAAAGGGGATCCAGTGTCTGTCAGCCTGGGATGCATTGCTCGACAAGCCACGTTGCTTCACTAGGTACGGCTTGCACCTGTCACCCCTGGGCTTTCGAATACTGGCTAAGGCTCTTGCCACCCCCATAGTGCCTTTTTTAGGCAAGGCTCAAAAGACAAACCCACCTCCATAGACAGCACAAGGAAAAAGAAACTAAGGGTAATGCTGCTCAATGCCAGAAGTCTAAACCTCAAGATGCATGCACTCGAGGCTCACCTCAGTATGGAGAATATTGATATCTGTGCAGTAACAGAAACTTGGTTCAAGGCCCCCGAGAGCACCCCAGCACTACCAGGTTATACCTCATAGAATGCTTTTCGGTCCCAAAACTCAGACCGAACCACAAAAGGAGGGGGGAGTATCCATATTCATCAAAGATACCCACACCTCCAGGTTAGTGGCACTGCACGAAGCATCGGAGGCCATCCATGTGCAACTAACAGTGGGGAAAACTGCCTTTCAGTTTGTAACCTGCTACAGACCACCCTCCTAAACTCAGGAACCCCACTCAGTTTTCCTGAGATTACTGGAGAATATGAAGGTCTCTCCAAACACCATCATATTAGGTGACTTCAACTACCCAAACATAAACTGGGAGCATTACTCAAGCCCCAACACCATCGCCCAATGCTTCCTAGAATTTATAAACTCAAATGCTATGGAACAACTGATTACCACTCCCACAAGAGGGGAAAACATATTGGACCTGATCATCACCAACATGGAGACTCTATGTTCCATACCAGAGGTATACCCCTCATTGGTAAGATCTGACCATAAATTAATCTCACTGGACATCCATATCCCGTCCCCTCCCCCAGCCAAGGAAACCACGGTGAAGAACTTCTCAAAAGCAAACTTCACACTTCTCAAAACCGAGGTGGAATCCCTTAAAGCTCCCGGGCCAGTGGAAAATACGGCCCAGACCGCAGAATACTTTACAGACGCATTCTATGGACACCTACAGGAATGCATGGATCGTGCTATCCCAAATAAAAGACTCACTCCTCCAAAGGCAGGAGACCTGTCTGGTGGACCCCAGCCATAAATAAGCTATACAACAGAAGGAGGAAGCTACTACATGATAGAGCAAAATCCCAAAAAGGGAAGGCATCTCTGATCAGTACAAGAAACTACGATCCCTCATAAAATTATCTAAGGCCAGCTTCGAAAGAAAAATTGCACAAGACACTAAAGATAATCACAAGGCCTTCTTTAGTTATGTCAGGAACCTGGGTGGCAACTACCAGATATGCTCTGAGTTAGTGCAAAATGACAAAAAATACACTGAACCCACAGATATTGCCAACATCCTGGCAGACCGGTTCAGTGCAAACTTTTCCCCCCTCCCCCCCCCCCAAAAGAGCAAATGTCTATCCCAACAGAGTGTAGCCTCCCTGACATCACAGATGCACAGGTGATAGCTGCCCTCTCCAAAGCAAAAAACACAGCATCAATGGGACCGGACGGTGTCCCGGGCTGCATCTTACATGAGCTCCAAGAAGAACTGAACCCTCACATAAAGTCACTGTTCAGTCTCAGCCTTACTACAGGATATGTACCCAAGAAATGGTGTACAGCAACAGTGGTCCCACTCCACAAAGGTGGTGCCACAACGGACCCCGGAAACTATTGCCCTATAAGCCTGACTAGCCTGGTCTGCAAAGCTATGGAGCGTATCATCATGGAACCCATAAACAAAGACATTGGGAACCTCCAAACACTGGATCCTACCCAATTCTGCTTTGTTAAGGGCAGATCTTGCCTTTTGAACCTGGTCGACTTCTTTGAAACAGTCACCAAGGCCATAGATGAAGGGAAGGTAGTCCACACAGCCTACCTGGACCTCGCAAAAGCCTTCGACACAATACCCCACTCGGGCATCATAAACAAGCTCACCAGCTTAAATATCAACCCCTATGTCACAAGATGGGTTGCAAACTGGCTCAGGGATAGAACCCACATGGTCAGAATTGCAGGTGCCATGTCAGACTCTAAACCAGTTACAAGTGGCATCCCACAAGGCTCAGTCCTGGGACCTCTCTTGTTCGGTATATATTTCTCTGAGGTACAGGCTAACACGGGAGGACTATGGCTGACCAAGTTCACAGATGACTGCAAACTGGGTGCCATAATCAACATGCCAACTGACACAAGCATCCTCCAAAAGGGTCTCTCAGAGACGGATAACTGGTGCCAGAGCCATGGTCTAAAGCTAAATGCCAAAAAGTGCATAGTCATCCCCTTTGGGAAAAACAAAGTGCCCACAAATTACCACATAGGTGGTAATCCATAAAGTACAGAAGAAGTAATTAGGGCATTCTACTTTTGGGGGGTCTTTCCAGTTGCTGCAGGTGTCGGGTATGGTACATCCAAAATGGGGCATTGTATTCAATTATGGGCCTGATGAGTGATGAGACCCAAGTAGATAGCAGTCTCTCCTTTGACAATCACATTGCCAAAGTGGTTAGAAAGACCTTCTATATAGCCCACCTTATCATGAAAGGGTTCACATTTAGATCAAGAGAGGTCATTGTGCCTCTCTACTCATCACTCATCAGGCCCATAATTGAATACAATGCCCCATTTGGGATGTACCTTACCCGACACCTGCAGCAACTGGAAAGACCCCAAAAGTATCTCACCAAGAGGATCAAGGGATTCAAACAGATGCCCTACGCAGTTAGGCTAAAGAAACTCCAGCTCTACTCAGTTGCTTACCGCATACTCAGAGGCGATCTGTGCCTGACGTATAAAGCCATGTCCAAACCAGAATTAATGGACATGCTCCACCTCAGGAAATCCAAATCCCTTAGAGCTACATGCTCCAGGGACTTAAACCTCAGCACAGAAATAAATAGGACATGCTGGAGGGACAGATTCATATCCCAGAGGCTCCCCTCACTTTGGAACAAAATCCCAATCCATGTTAGGCAGAGCTCCTCAATGACCCTCTTCAAGAGAAATCTTGACGAGTGAATGGGAGATCGTAGGTTTACCCCTGGGATCTCTTCTGTGTCCCTACTAGACAGAAGCACAGTAAACCAACCTTAAAAGGGCTGTCTTCTGTGACCTACTATACAGAGGCAGAGTCAACTAATCTAAAAGGGTGGCGAAAGCCAAACGCACTCTGGCTAGGCTTATAAATGCCCTAGGGCAGATAGCCTAGTATCAACCTATAAACCTATTAATGAACTTATAGATGGGGACAGTGGACTAAACTAAGCTATATGTAAAATCTTAAAATTAATGAATTTAGAGATGGGGACAGTGGAATAAACAAAGCTACATGTAGGTTTTCATTTATTAATAGAGATGGAGACAGTGGACTAAACTAAGCTACATGTATGTTCTTATTATTGAATTTAGAGATGGTGACAGTGGAATAAAATATGTTACACATGTATGTTCTTCTTTATGAATTTATAGTTGGGGACAGTGGACTAAATTAACTAAATGTAGGTTCTTATCATTCATAAATTTAGAGATGGGGACAGTGGATTAAATTAAGCTACATGTAGGTTCTTATCATTTATGAACTTAGAAATGGGGATAGTGGACTAATCTAACCTGTATGTAGGTTCTTATCATTAATGAATTTAGAGATGGGGTCAGTGGACTAAACTAAGCTACATTTAGGTTCTTATCATTAATGAATTTAGAGATGGGGACATTGGACTAAACTAAACTACATGTAGGTTCTTATCATTTATGAATTTAGGGATGGGGACAGTGGACTAAACTAAGCTTACATGTAGGTTCTCATTTATGAATTTAGAGATGGGGACAGTGGACTAAACTAAGCTACAAGTAGGTTCTTATAATTTATGAATTTAGAGACGGGGACAATGGACTAAACTAAGCCACATGTAGGGTCTTATTTATGAATTTAGAGATGGGGACATTGGGCTAAACTAAGCTACATGTAGGTTCTTATCATTATTGAATTAAAAGATGGGGTCATTGGACTAAACTAATCTACATTTAGGTTCTTATTATTAATGAATTTAGAGATGGGAACATTGGACTAAACTTCATGTAGTTTCTCATCAACCATGCATTTAGAGATGGGGACAGTGGACTAAACTAAGCTACATGTAGGTTCTTATAATTTATGAATTTAGAGATGGGGTCAATGGACTAAACTAAGCTACAAGTAGGTTCTTATTATTAATGAAATTAAAGATGGGAACATTGGACTAAACTAATTTACATTTAGGTTCTTATTATTAATGAATTTAGAGATGGGAACATTGGACTAAACTACATGTAGTTTCTCATCAATCATGCATTTAGAGATGGGGACAGTGGACTAAACTAAGCTACATGTAGGTTCTTATTTATGAATTTAGAGATGGGGACAGTGGACTAAACAAAGCTATGTGGGTTCATATCATTTATTAATTCAGAGATGGGGACAGTGGACTAAACTAATCTACATGTAGGTTCTTATTATTTATGAATTTAGAGATGGGGACAGTGGACTAAACTAAGCTACATTTAGGTTCTTATCATTTAGGAATTTAGAGATGCAAACAGTGGAGTAAACTAAGCTACATGTAGGTTCTTATCATTAAGGAATTTATAGATGGGGACAGTGGACTAAACTAAGCTATATGTAAAATCTTAAAATTAATGAATTTAGACATGGGGACAGTGTATTAAACTAAGCTACCTGGAGGTTCTTATTTATGATTTTAGAGATGGGGACAGTGGAATAAACAAAGCTACATGTAGGTTCTTATAATTTATGAATTTAGAGATGTGGACAGTGGACTAAACTAAGCCACATGTAGGTTCTTATTTATGAATTTAGAGATGGAGACAGTGGGCTAAACTAAGCTACAAGTAGGTTCTTATTTATGAATTTAGAGATTGGGACAGTGGACAAATCTACGCTACATGTAGGTTCTTATTTATGAATTTAGAGATGGGGATATTGGACTAAACTAAGCTACATGTAGGTTCTTATCATTATTGAATTAAAAGATGGGGTCATTGGACTAAACTAATCTACATTTAGGTTCTTATTATTAATGAATTTAGAGATGGGAACATTGGACTAAACTACATGTAGTTTCTCATCAATCATGCATTTAGAGATGGGGACAGTGGACTAAACTAAGCTACATGTAGGTTCTTATTTATGAATTTAGAGAAGGAGACAGTGGGCTAAACTAAGCTACTTGTAGGTTCTTATCATTTGTGAATTTAGAGATGCGGACAGTGGACTAAACAAAGCTACATGTAGATTCTTATCATTTGTGAATTTAGAGATGGGGTCAGTGGACCAACCTAAGCTACATATAGGTGCCTATTTATGAATTTAGAAATGGGGATAATGAACTAAACTAATCTAAATGTAGAGTCTTATCATTTAGGAATTTTTAGATGGGGACAGTCGGACAACTAAGCTATATGTAGATTCTTATCATTTATGCATTTATAGATGTGGACAGTGGACTAAATTAACTACATGTAAGTTCTTATCATTTATAAATTTAGAGATGGGGACAGTGGACTAAATTAAGCTACATGTAGGTTCTTATCATTTATGAATTTAGAGATGGGGCAGCAGACTAAACTAAGCTACATGTAGGTTTTTATCATTTATGAATTTAGAAATGGGGATAGTGGATTAATCTAACCTGTATGTAGGTTCTTATCATTAATGAATTTAGAAATGGAGTCAGTGGACTAAACTAAGCTACATTTAGGTTCTTATCATTAATGAATTAAGAGATGGGGACATTGAACTAAACTAAACTACATGTAGGTTCTTATTATTTATGAATTTAGAGATGGGGACAGTGGACTAAACTAAGCTACATTTAGGTTCTTATCATTTAGGAATTTAGAGATGCAGACAGTGGAGTAAACAAAGCTACATGTAGGTTCTTATCATTAATGAACTTATAGATGGAGACAGTGGACTAAACTAAGCTATATGTAAAATCTTAAAATTAATGAATTTAGAGAGGGGGACAGTGTACTAATCTAAGCTACATGGAGGTTCTTTTTTACGATTTTAGAGATGGGACAATGGAATAAAAGCTACATGTAGGTTTTTATTTATGAATATAGGTGGAGACAGTCGACTAAACTAAGCTACATGTATGTTCTTCTTTATGAATTTATAGTTGAGGACAGTGGACCAAATTAACTACACGTAGGTTCTTATCATTCATAAATTTAGAGATGGGGACAGTGGACTAAATTAAGCTACATGTAGGTTCTTATTTATGAATTTAGAGATGGGGCAGTGGACTAAACTAAGCTACATGTAAGTTTTTAGCATTTATGAATTTAGAGATGGGGAGAGAGGATTAAACTAAGCTACATGTAGGTTCTTATCATTCATGAATTTAGAGTTGTGGACTTTGGACTAAACTAAGCTACATGTAGTTTCTTATCATTTATAAATTAAGGGATGGGGACAGTGGACTAAACTAAGCTACATGTGGGTTTGCATCATTTATGAATTTAAAAATGGGGACAGTTGACTAATTGACACTACATGTATGCCCTTATCATTTATGAGTTTAAAGATTGGGCAGTGGACTAAACTAAGCTACAAGTAGGTTCTTAATATTTATGAATTTAGAGATGGGAACAGTGGACGAAACTAAGCTACATGTAGGTTCTTATTTATGAATTTAAAGATGGGGACAGTGGACTAAACTAAGCTATATGTAGGTTCTTATGTATGAATTTAGAGATGGGAACATAGAACGAAACTAATCTACATGTAGGTTCTTATGTATGAATTTAGAGATGGGAACAGTGACTAAACACAGCTACATGTAGGTTCTTATTTATGAATTTAGAGATGGGGACAGTGGACTAAACTTAGCTACATGTATTCTTATTAATAATGGATTTAGAGATGGGGACAGTGGACTAAACTAAACTACATGTAGGTTGTTATTATTTAAGAATTTAGAGATGGGGACAGTGGACTAAACACAGCTACATGTAGGTTCTTATTTAAGAATTTAGAGATGGGGACAGTGGACTAAACAAAGCTAAATGTAGGTTCTTATCATCTATGAATTTAGAGATGGGGACAGTGGACCAAACTAAGCTACATGAGGGTTATTATAATTAATGGACTTAGAGATGGGGACAGTGGACTAAACTAAGCAACATGGAGGTTCTTATTTACGATTTTAGAGATGGGACAGTGGAATAAACAAAGCTACATTTATTTTCTTATCATTAATGATTTTAGAGATGGGACAGTGAACTAAACTAAGTTACTTGTAGGTTCTTCACATTTAAACATTTTTCGATGGGGACAGTGGGACAACTAAGCTACATGTAGATTTTTAGCATTTAGGAAATTAGATATGGGGACAGTGGACTAAACTAAGCTACACATAGTTTCTTATCATTAATGATTTTAGAGATGGGACAGTGAACTAAACTAAGTTACTTGTAGGATCGTATTAATAAATTTAGAAATGAGGACAGTGGACTAAACACAGCTACATGTAGGTTCTTATTTAAGAATTTAGAGATGGGGACAGTGGACTAAACAAAGCTAAATGCAGGGTCTTATCATTATTGAATTTAGTGATGGGGACAGTGGACTAAACAAAGCTACATGAGGGTTTCTATAATTAATGAACTTAGAGATGGGGACAGTTGACTAAACTAAGTTACATGTAGGTTCTTATTTAGGAATTTAGAGATGGAGACAGTGGACTAAACTAAGCTACATGTAGGTTCTTATAATTTTTGAATTTAGGGAGGGGGACAGTGGACTACACCAAGCTACATTTAGTTTCTTATGTATGAATTGAGAGATGGGGTCAGTTGACTAAACTAAGTTTACATGTAGGTTCTCATTTATGAATTTAGAGATGATGACAGTGGGCTAAACTAAGCTACATGTAGGTTCTTATAATTTATGAATTTAGATATGGGGACAGTGGACTAAACTAAGCCACATGTAGGGTCTTATTTATGAATTTAGAGTTGGGACAGTGGACTAAACTAAGCGACATGTAGGTTCTTATCATTTATGAATTTGGAGATGGGGACAGTGGACTAAACTAAGCTACATGTAGGTTCTTATCATTTATGAATTTGGAGATGGGGACAGTGGGCTAAACTAAGCTACATGTAGGTTCTTATCATTAATGAATTTAGAGATGGGGATAGTGGCTAAACTTAAGTTACACGTAGGTTTTTATTTATGAAATTAGAGATGGGGACAATGGACTAAACTAAGCTTACATGTAGGTTCTCATTTATGAATTTAGAGATGGGGACAGTGGTCTAAAAAAGCTAGATGTAGGTTCGTATAATTTATGAATTTAGAGATGGGGACAGTGGACTAATTTAACTACATGTAGGTTCTACTCATTTGTAAATTTAAAGATGGGGACAGTTGACTAAACTAAGCTACACATAGGTTCTTATTTATGAATTTAGAGATGGGGACAGTGGATTAAACTAAGTTATATGTAGGTTTTTATTTATGAATTTAGAGATGGGACAGTGGACTAAACTAAGCTTACATGTAGGTTCTCATTTATGAATTTAGAGATGAGGACAGTGGACTAAACTAAGCTACATGTAGGTTCTTATAATTTATGAATTTAGAGATCGGGACAATGGACTAAACTAAGCCACATGTAGGGTCTTATTTATGAATTTAGAGATCGGGACAATGGACTAAACTAAGCCACAAGTAGGGTCTTATTTATGAATTTAGAGATGGGGATATTGGACTAAACTAAGCTACATTTAGGTTCTTATCATTATTGAATTTAAAGATTGGGTCATTCGACTAAACTAATCTACATTTAGGTTCTTATTATTAATGAATTTAGAAATGGGAACATTGCACTAAACTAAACTACATGTAGGTTCTTATCAATCATGCATTTAGAGATGGGGACAGTGGACTAAACTAAGCTACACGTAGGTTCTTATTTATGAATTTAGAGATGGGGACAGTGGTCTAAATTAAGGAACATGTAACTTCTTATCATTAATGAAGTTAGAGATGGGGACATTGGACTAAACTAAGATACATGTAGGTTCTTATTTACGAATTTAGAGATGGGGAAAGTGGACTAAACAAAGCTACATGTAGGTTATTATTTAGGAATTTAGAGATGGAGACAGTGGACTAAACTAAGCTACATGTAGGTTCTTATCATTTATGAATTCAGGGAGGGGGACAGTGGACTAAACCAAGCTACATTTAGTTTCTTATGTATGAATTGAGAGATGGGGGAAGTGGACTAAACTAAGCTTACATGTAGGTTCTCATTTATGAATTTAGAGATGATGACAGTGGATTAAACTAAGCTACATGTAGGATCTTATAATTTATGAATTTAGAGATGGGGACAGTGGACTAAACTAAGCCACATGTAGGGTCTTATTTATGAATTTAGAGATGAGGACAGTGGACAAATCTAGGCTACATGTAGGTTCTTATTTATGAATTTGGAGATGGGGACAGTGGGCTAAACTAAGCTACATGTAGATTCTTATCATTAATTAATTTAGAGATGGGGATAGTGGAATAAACTAAGTTACACATAGGTTTTTATTTATGAATTTAGAGATGGGGACAATGGACTAAACTAAGCTTACATGTATGTTCTCATTTATGAATTTAGAGATGGGGACAGTGGACTAAAAAAGCTACATGTAGGTTCTTATAATTTATGAATTTAGAGATGGGGACAGTGGACTAAATTAACTACATGTAGGTTCTACTCATTTGTAAATTTAAAGATGGGGACAGTTGACTAAACTAAGCTACATGTAGGTTTATATCATTTATGAATTTAAAGATGGGGACAGTGGACTAAATTAAGCTACATGTAGGTTCTTATAATTTATGAATTTAGAGATGGGGCAATGGACTAAACTAAGCCACATGTAGGGTCTTATTTATGAATTTAGAGATGGGGAGTGTGACTAAACTAAGCTACATGTAGGTTCTTATCATTATTAAATGAAAAGATGGGGTCATTGGACTAAACTAATCAACATTTAGGTTCTTATTATTAATGAATTTAGAGATGGGAACATTGGACTAAACTAAACTATATGTAGGTTCTTATCAATCATGCATATAGAGATGGGGACAGTGGACTAAACTAAGCTACATGTAGGTTCTAATTATGAATTTAGAGATGGCGACAGTGGACTAAACTAAGTTACATGTGTGTTCATATCATTTATGAATTCAGAGATGGGGACAGTGGTCTAAACTAATCTACATGTAGGTTCTTATTTATGAATTTAGAGATGGGGACAGTAGACTAAACTAAGCTACATTTAGGTTCTTATCATTTAGGAATTTAGAGATGCAGACAGTGGAGTAAACTAAGCTACATGTAGGTTCTTATCATTAAGGAATTTATAGATGGGGACAGTGGACTAAACTAAGCTATATGTAAAATCTTAAAATTAATGAATTTAGAGATGGGGACAGTGTACTAAACTAAGCTACTTGGAGGTTATTATTTATGATTTTAGAGATGGGGACAGTTGAATAAACAAAGCTACATGTAGGTTCTTATTATTTATGAATTTAGAGATGGGGACAGTGGACTAAACTAAGCTACAAGTAGGTTCTTATTTATGAATTTAGAGATGGGGACAGTGGACAAATCTACGCTACATGTAGGTTCTTATTTATGAATTTAGAGATGGAGACAGTGGGCTAAACTAAGCTACAAGTAGGTTCTTATTTATGAATTTAGAGATGGGGACAGTGGACCAAACTAAGCTACATGAGGGTTATTATAATTAATGGACTTAGAGATGGGGACAGTGGACTAAACTAAGCAACATGGAGGTTCTTTTTTACGATTTTAGAGATGGGACAGTGGAATAAACAAAGCTACATTTATTTTCTTATCATTAATGATTTTAGAGATGGGACAGTGAACTAAACTAAGTTACTTGTAGGTTCTTCACATTTAAACATTTTTAGATGGGGACAGTGGGACAACTAAGCTACATGTAGATTTTTAGCATTTAAGAAATTAGATATGGGGACAGTGGACTAAACTAAGCTACACATAGTTTCTTATCATTAATGATTTTAGAGATGGGACAGTGAACTAAACTAAGTTACTTGTAGGATCTTATTAATGAATTTAGAAATGAGGACAGTGGACTAAACACAGCTACATGTAGGTTCTTATTTATGAATTTAGAGATGGGGACAGTGGACTAAACAAAGCTAAATGTAGGGTCTTATTATTGAATTTAGAGATGGGGACATTGGACTAAACAAAGCTACATGAGGGTTTCTATAATTAATGAACTTAGAGATGGGGACGGTGTACTAAACTAATCTACATGTAGGTTCTTATAATTTATGAATTTATAGATGGAGACAGTGGACTAAACTAAGCTACATGTAGGTTCTTATCATTTATGAATTTAGGGAGGGGGACAGTGGACTACACCAAGCTACATTTAGTTTCTTATGTATGAATTGAGAGATGGGGTCAGTGGACTAAACTAAGCTTATATGTAGGTTCTCATTTATGAATTTAGAGATGATGACAGTGGGCTAAACTAAGCTACATGTAGGTTCTTATAATTTATGAATTTAGATATGGGGACAGTGGACTAAACTAAGCCACATGTATGGTCTTATTTATGAATTTAGAGTTGGGGACAGTGGACTAAACTAAGCTACATGTAGGTTCTTATCATTTATGAATTTGGAGATGGGGACAGTGGACTAAACTAAGCTACATGTAGGTTCTTATCATTTATGAATTTGGAGATGGGGACAGTGGGCTAAACTAAGCTACATGTAGGTTCTTGTCATTAATGAATTTAGAGATGGGGATAGTGGCTAAACTAAGTTACACGTAGGTTTTTATTTATGAAATTAGAGATGGGGACAATGGACTAAACTAAGCTTACATGTAGGTTCTCATTTATGAATTTAGAGATGGGGACAGTGGACTAAATTAACTACATGTAGGTTCTACTCATTTGCAAATTAAAAGATGGGGACAGTTGACTAAACTAAGCTACATGTAGGTTCTTATAATTTTTGAATTTAAAGATGGGGACAGTGGATTAAACTAAGTTACATGTAGGTTTTTATTTATGAATTTAGGGATGGGGACAGTGGACTAAACTAAGCTTACATGTAGGTTCTCATTTATGAATTTAGAGATGAGGACAGTGGACTAAACTAAGCTACATGTAGGTTCTTATAATTTATGAATTTAGAGATCGGGACAATGGACTAAACTAAGCCACATGTAGGGCCTTATTTATGAATTTAGAGATGGGGAGTGTGACTAAACTAAGCTACAAGTAGTTTCTTAATTATGAATTTAGAGATGGGGATATTGGACTAAACTAAGCTACATTTAGGTTCTTATCATTATTGAATTTAAAGATTGGGTCATTGGACTAAACTAATCTACATTTAGGTTCTTATTATTAATGAATTTAGAAATGGGAACATTGCACTAAACTAAACTACATGTAGGTTCTTATCAATCATGCATTTAGAGATGGGGACAGTGGACTAAACTAAGCTACACATAGGTTCTTATTTATGAATTTAGAGATGGGGACAGTGGACTAAATTAAGGAACATGTAACTTCTTATCATTAATGAAGTTAGAGATGGCGACATTGGACTAAACTAAGATACATGTAGGTTCTTATTTACAAATTTAGAGATGGGGAAAGTGGACTAAACAAAGCTACATGTAGGTTCTTATTTAGGAATTTAGAGATGGAGACAGTGGACTAAACTAAGCTACATGTAGGTTTTTAACATTTATGAATTCAGGGAGGGGGACAGTGGACTAAACCAAGCTACATTTAGTTTCTTATGTATGAATTGAGAGATGGGGACAGTGGACTAAACTAAGCTTACATGTAGGTTCTCATTTATGAATTTAGAGATGATGACAGTGGATTAAACTAAGCTACATGTAGGTTCTTATAATTTATGAATTTAGAGATGGGGACAGTGGACTAAACTAAGCCACATGTAGGGTCTTATTTATGAATTTAGAGATGAGGACAGTGGACAAATCTAGGCTACATGTAGGTTCTTATCATTTATGAATTTAGAGATGGGGATAGTGGACTAAACTAGGCTACATGTAGGTTCTTATCATTTATGAATTTAGAGATGGGGATAGTGGACTAAACTAAGTTACACATAGGTTTTTATTTATGAATTTAGAGATGGGGACAATGGACTAAACTAAGCTTACATGTATGTTCTCATTTATGAATTTAGAGATGGGGACAGTGGACTAAACTAAGCTACATGTAGGTTCTTATAATTTATGAATTTAGAGATGGGGACAGTGGACTAAATTAACTACATGTAGGTTCTACTCATTTGTAAATTTAAAGATGGGGACAGTTGACTAAACTAAGCTACATGTAGGTTTATATTATTTATGAATTTAAAGATGGGGACAGTGGACTAAATTAAGCTACATGTAGGTTCTTATAATTTATGAATTTAGAGATGGGGCAATGGACTAAACTAAGCCACATGTAGGGTCTTATTTATGAATTTAGAGATGGGGAGTGTGACTAAACTAAGCTACATGTAGGTTCTTATCATTATTGAATGAAAAGATGGGGTCATTGGACTAAACTAATCTACATTTAAGTTCTTATTATTAATGAATTTAGAGATGGGAACATTGGACTAAACTAAACTATATGTAGGTTCTTATCAATCATGCATATAGAGATGGGGACAGTGGACTAAACTAAGCTACATGTAGGTTCTTATTTATGAATTTAGAGATGGCGACAGTGGACTAAACTAAGTTACATGTGGGTTTATATCATTTATTAATTCAGAGATGGGGACAGTGGACTAAACTAATCTACATGTAGGTTCTTATTTATGAATTTAGAGATGGGGACAGTGGACTAAACTAAGCTACATTTAGGTTCTTATCATTTAGGAATTTAGAGATGCAAACAGTGGAGTAAACTAAGCTACCTGTAGGTTCTTATCATTAAGGAATTTATAGATGGGGACAGTGGACTAAACTAAGCTATATGTAAAATCTTAAAATTAATGAATTTAGAGATGGGGACAGTGTACTAAACTAAGCTACCTGGAGGTTCTTATTTATGATTTTAGAGATGGGGACATTGGAATAAACAAAGCTACATGTAGGTTCTTATTATTTATGATTTTAGAGATGGGGACAGTGGACTAAACTAAGCTACAAGTTGGTTCTTATTTATGAATTTAGAGATGGGGACAGTGGACAAATCTACGCTACATGTAGGTTCTTATTTATGAATTTAGAGATGGGGACAGTGGACTAAACAAAGCTAAATGTAGGTTCTTATCATCTATGAATTTAGAGATGGGGACAGTGGACCAAACTAAGCTACATGAGGGTTATTATAATTAATGAACTTAGAGATGGGGACAGTGGACTAAACTTAGCAACATGGAGGTTCTTATTTATGATTTTAGAGATGGGACAGTGGAATAAATGAAGCTACATGTATTTTCTTATCATTAATGATTTTAGAGATGGGGCAGTGAACTAAACTAAGTTACTTGTAGGTTCTTCACATTTAAACATTTTTCGATGGGGACAGTGGGACAACTAAGCTACATGTAGATTTTTAGCATTTAGGAAATTAGATATGGGGACAGTGGACTAAACTAAGCTACGCATAGTTTCTTATCATTAATGATTTTAGAGATGGGACAGTGAACTAAACTAAGTTACTTGTAGGATCTTATTAATGAATTTAGAAATGAGGACAGTGGACTAAACACAGCTACATGTAGGTTCTTATTTATGAATTTAGAGATGGGGGCAGTGGACTAAACAAAGCTAAATGTAGGGTCTTATTATTGAATTTAGAGATGGGGACATTGGACTAAAAGCTACATGAGGGTTTCTATAATTAATGAACTTAGAGATGGGGACAGTGTACTAAACTAATCTACATGTAGGTTCTTATAATTTTTGAATTTATAGATGGAGACAGTGGACTAAACTAAGCTACATGTAGGTTCTTATCATTTATGAATTTAGGGAGGGGGACAGTGGACTACACCAAGCTACATTTAGTTTCTTATGTATGAATTGAGAGATGGGGTCAGTGGACTAAACTAAGCTTACATGTAGGTTCTCATTTATGAATTTAGAGATGATGACAGTGGGCTAAACTAAGCTACACGTAGGTTCTTATCATTTATGAATTTGGAGATGGGGATAGTGGCTAAACTAAGCCACATGTAGGGTCTTATTTATGAATTTAGAGTTGGGACAGTGGACTAAACTAAGCTACACGTAGGTTCTTATCATTTATGAATTTGGAGATGGGGACAGTGGGCTAAACTATGCTACATGTAGATTCTTATCATTAATGAATTTAGAGATGGGGATAGTGGCTAAACTTAAGTTACACGTAGGTTTTTATTTATGAAATTAGAGATGGGGACAATGGACTAAACTAAGCTTACATGTAGGTTCTCATTTATGAATTTAGAGATGGGGACAGTGGTCTAAAAAACCTGCATGTAGGTTCATATAATTTATGAATTTAGAGATGGGGACAGTGGACTAATTTAACTACATGTAGGTTCTACTCATTTGTAAATTTAAAGATGGGGACAGTTGACTATACTAAGCTACACGTAGGTTCTTATCATTTTTGAATTTAAAGATGGGGACAGTGGATTAAACTAAGTTATATGTAGGTTTTTATTTATGAATTTAGAGATGGGACAGTGGACTAAACTAAGCTTACATGTAGGTTCTCATTTATGAATTTAGAGATGAGGACAGTGGACTAAACTAAGCTACATGTAGGTTCTTATAATTTATGAATTTAGAGATCGGGACAATGGACTAAACTAAGCCACATGTAGGGCCTTATTTATGAATTTAGAGATGGGGAGTGTGACTAAACTAAGCTACAAGTAGGTTCTTATTTATGAATTTAGAGATGGGGATATTGGACTAAACTAAGCTACATGTAGTTTCTTATCATTATTGAATTTAAAGATGGGGTCATTGGACTAAACTAATCTACATTTAGGTTCTTATTATTAATGAATTTAATGATGGGAACATTGGACTAAACTAAACTACATGTAGGTTCTTATCAATCATGCATTTAGAGATGGGGACAGTGGACTAAACTAAGCTACACGTAGTTTCTTATTTATGAATTTAGAGATGGGGACAGTGGACTAAATTAAGGAACATGTAACTTCTTATCATTAATGAAGTTAGAGATGGGGACATTGGACTAAACTAAGATACATGTAGGTTCTTATTTACGAATTTAGAGATGGGGAAAGTGGACTAAACAAAGCTACATGTAGGTTATTATTTAGGAATTTAGAGATGGAGACAGTGGACTAAACTAAGCTACATTTAGTTTCTTATGTATGAATTGAGAGATGGGGGAAGTGGACTAAACTAAGCTTACATGTAGGTTCTCATTTATGAATTTAGAGATGATGACAGTGGATTAAACTAAGCTACATGTAGGATCTTATTTATGAATTTAGAGATGAGGACAGTGGACAAATCTAGGCTACATGTAGGTTCTTATTTATGAATTTGGAGATGGGGACAGTGGGCTAAACTAAGCTACATGTAGATTCTTATCATTAATTAATTTAGAGATGGGGATAGTGGACTAAACTAAGTTACACATAGGTTTTTATTTATGAATTTAGAGATGGGGACAATGGACTAAACTAAGCTTACATGTATGTTCTCATTTATGAATTTAGAGATGGGGACAGTGGACTAAAAAAGCTACATGTAGGTTCTTATAATTTATGAATTTAGAGATGGGGACAGTGGACTAAATTAACTACATGTAGGTTCTACTCATTTGTAAATTTAAAGATGGGGACAGTTGACTAAACTAAGCTATATGTAGGTTTATATCATTTATGAATTTAAAGATGGGGACAGTGGACTAAATTAAGCTACATGTAGGTTCTTATAATTTATGAATTTAGAGATGGGGCAATGGACTAAACTAAGCCACATGTAGGGTCTTATTTATGAATTTAGAGATGGGGAGTGTGACTAAACTAAGCTACATGTAGGTTCTTATCATTATTGAATGAAAAGATGGGGTCATTGGACTAAACTAATCAACATTTAGGTTCTTATTATTAATGAATTTAGAGATGGGAACATTGGACTAAACTAAACTATATGTAGGTTCTTATCAATCATGCATATAGAGATGGGGACAGTGGACTAAACTAAGCTACATGTAGGTTCTTATTTATGAATTTAGAGATGGCAACAGTGGACTAAACTAAGTTACATGTGGGTTCATATCATTTATGAATTTAGAGATGGGGACAGTGGACTAAACTAATCTACATGTAGGTTCTTATTTATGAATTTAGAGATGGGGACAGTAGACTAAACTAAGCTACATTTAGGTTCTTATCATTTAGGAATTTAGAGATGCAGACAGTGGAGTAAACTAAGCTACATGTAGGTTCTTATCATTAAGGAATTTATAGATGGGGACAGTGGACTAAACTAAGCTATATGTAAAATCTTAAAATTAATGAATTTAGAGATGGGGACAGTGTACTAAACTAAGCTACTTGGAGGTTATTATTTACGATTTTAGAGATGGGGACATTGGAATAAACAAAGCTACATGTAGGTTCTTATTATTTATGATTTTAGAGATGGGGACAGTGGACTAAACTAAGCTACAAGTTGGTTCTTATTTATGAATTTAGAGATGAGGACAGTGGACAAATCTACGCTACATGTAGGTTCTTATTTATGAATTTAGAGATAGGGATAATGAACTAAACTAAGCTACATGTAGGGTCTTATCATTTAGGAACTTTTAGATGGGGACAGTCGGACAACTAAGCTATATGTAGATACTTATCATTTATGCATTTATAGATGTGGACAGTGGACTAAATTAACTACATGTAAGTTCTTATCATTTGTAAATTTAGAGATGAGGACAGTGGAGTAAACTAAGCTACATTTAGGTTCTTATCATTTATGAATTTAGAGATGCAGATAGTGGAGTAAACTAAGCTACATGTAGGTTCTTATCATTAATGAACTTATAGATGGCAACAGTGGACTAAACTAAGCTATATGTAAAATCTTAAAATTAATGAATTTAAAATGGGGACAGTGGACTAAACTAAGCTACATGTAGTTTCTTATGTATGAATTTAGAGATTGTAACAAAATGAAACTAAGCTGCATGTAGGTTCTTATTATTTATGAATTTAGAGATGGGAACAGTGGACTAAACTTAGCTACATGTAGGTTGTTATTAATAATGGATTTAGAGATGGGGACAGTGGACTAAACTAAGCTACACGCAGTTTCTTATCATTAATCAATTTAGAGATGGGGACAGTGGACTAAACTAAGCTACATGTAGGTTCCTTTTTAAGAATTTAGAGATGGGGACAGTGGACTAAACAAAGCTAAATGTAGGTTCTTCTCATTTATGAATTTAGAGATGGGGACAGTGTACTAAACTAATCTACATGTACGTTCTTATAATTTATGAATTTATAGATGGGGACAGTGTACTAAATTAAGGAACATGTAACTTGTTATCATTAATGAAGCTAGAGATGGGGACATTGGACTAAACTAAGATACATGTAGGTTCTTATTTACGAATTTAGAGATGGAGACATTGGACTAAACTAAGCTACATGTAGGTTCTTATCATTTATGAATTTAGGGAGGGGGACAGTGGACTAAACCAAGCTACATTTAGTTTCTTATGTATGAATTGAGAGATGGGGGCAGTGGACTAAACTAAGCTTACATGTAGGTTCTCATTTATGAATTTAGAGATGATGACAGTGGATTAAAATAAGCTACATGTAGGTTCTTATAATTTATGAATTTAGAGATGGGGACAGTGGACAAATCTATGCTGCATGTAAGTTCTTATCATTTATGAATTTGGAGATGGGGACAGTGGGCTAAACTAAGCTACATGTAGATTCTTATCATTAATGAATTTAGAGATGGGGATAGTGGACTAAACTAAGTTACACATAGGTTTTTATTTATGAATTTAGAGATGGGGACAATGGACTAAACTAAGCTTACATGTAGGTTCTCATTTATGAATTTAGAGATGGGGACAGTGGACTAAAAATAGCTACATGTAGGTTCTTATAATTTATGAATTTAAAGATGGGGACAGTGGACTAAATTACGTTACATGTAGGTTTTTATTTATGAATTTAGAGATGGGGACAGTGGACTAAACTAAGCTTACATGTAGGCTCTCATTTATGAATTTAGAGATGGGGACAGTGGACTTAACTAAGCCACATGTAGGGTCTTATAATTTATGAATTGGGGAGTGTGACTAAACTAAGCTACGTGTAGGTTCTTATCATTATTTAATTAAAAGATGGGGTTATTGGACTAAAGTAATCAACATTTAGGTTCTTATTATTAATGAATTTAGAGATGGGAACATTGGACTAAACTAAACTATATGTAGGTTCTTATCAATCATGCATATAGTGATGGGGACAGTGGACTAAACTAAGCTACGTGTAGGTTCTTATTTATGAATTTAGAGATGGTGACAGTGGACTAAACTAAGTTACATGTGGGTTCATATCATTTATGAATTCAGAGATGGGGACAGTAGACTAAACTAAGCTACATTTAGGTTCTTATCATTTAGGATATTAGAGATGCAGACAGTGGAGTAAACTAAGCTACATGTAGGTTCTTATCATTAAGGAATTTATAGATGGAGACAGTGTACTAAACTAAGCTATATGTAAAATCTTAAAATTAATGAATTTAGAGATGGGGACAGCGTACTAAATTAAGCAACTTGGAGGTTATTATTTATGATTTTAGAGATGGGGACAGTGGAATAAACAAAGCTACATGTAGGTTCTTATTATTTATGAATTTAGAGATGAGGACAGTGGACTAAACCTAGCCACATGTAGGGTCTTATTTATGAATTTAGAGATGGAGACAGTGGGCTAAACTAAGCTACAAGTAGGTTCTTATTTATGAATTTAGAGATGGGGACAGTGGACAAATCTACACTACATGTAGGTTCTTATCATTAATAAATTTAGAAATGGGGATAGTGGACTAAACTAAGCTACATATAGCTTCTTATCATTAATGAATTTAGAGATGGGGACAGTGGACTAAACAAAGCTACATGTAGGTTCTTATCATTTGTGAATTTAGAGATGGGGT
The DNA here is from genome assembly GCF_019279795.1 of Protopterus annectens. NCBI lineage: Eukaryota > Metazoa > Chordata > Ceratodontiformes > Protopteridae > Protopterus > Protopterus annectens. The sequence continues at coordinate 767,421,639 of NC_056749.1, forward strand.
CAGTGGACCAAATTAGCTACATGTAGGTTCTTAATTATGAATTTAGACATGGGGATAATGAACTAAACTAAGCTAAATGTAGGGTCTTATCATTTATGAATTTTTAGATGTGGACAGTCGGACAACTAAGCTATATGTAGATTCTTATCATTTATGCATTTATAGATGTGGACAGTGGACTAAATTAACTACATGTAAGTTCTTATCATTTGTAAATTTAGAGATGGGGACAGTGGTCTAAACTAAGCTACATTTAGGTTCTTATCATTTAGGAATTTAGAGATGCAGACAGTGGAGTAAAGTAAGCTACATGTAGGTTCTTATCATTAATGAACTTATAAATGGGGACAGTGGACTAAACTAAGCTATATGTAAAATCTTACAATTAATGAATTTAAAATGGGGACAGTGGACTAAACTTAGCTGAATGTAGGTTCTTATTAATAATGTATTTAGAGATGGGAACAGTGGACTAAACTAAGATACATGTAGGTTCTTATTAATGATTTTAGAGATGGGACAGTGAACTAAACTAAGTTACTTGTAGGTTCTTCACATTTAAACATTTTTAGATGGGGACAGTAGGACAACTAAGCTACATGTCAATTTTTAGCATTTAGGAAATTAGATATGGGGACAGTGGACTAAATTAAGCTACACGTAGTTTCTTATCATTAATCAATTTAGAGATGGGGACAGTGGACTAAATTAAGCTACATATAGGTTCTTATTTAAGAATTTAGAGATGGGGACAGTGGACTAAACAAAGCTAAGTGTAGGTTCTTATTTATGAATTTAGAGATGATGACAGTGGACTAAACTAATCTACATGTAGGTTCTTATAATTAATGAACTTAGAGATGGGGACTGTGTACTAAACTAATCTACATGCAGGTTCTTATAATATATGAATTTATAGATGGGGACAGTGAACTAAATTAAGTTACATGTAACTTCTTATCATTAATGAATTTAGAGATGGGGCATTGTACTAAACTAAGATACAGGTAGGTTCTTATTTATGAATTTAGAGATGGGGACAGTGTCTAAACAAAGCTACATGTAGGTTCTTATTTAGGAATTTAGAGATGGAGACAGTGGACAAAACTAAGCTACATGTAGGTTCTTATCATTTATGAATTTAGGGAGGGGGACAGTGGACTAAACCAAGCTACATTTAGTTTCTTATGTATGAATTGAGAGATGGGGACAGTGGACTAAACTAAGCTTACATGTAGGTTCTTATCATTTATGAATTTGGAGATGGGGACAGTGGGCTAAACTAAGCTACATGTAGGTTCTTATCATTAATGAATTTAAAGATGGGGATAGTGGACTAAACAAAGTTACAAGTAGGTTTTTATTTCTGAATTTAGAGATGGGGACAAGGGAATAAACTAAGCTTACATGTAAGTTCTCATTTATGAATTTAGAGATGGGTCAGTGGTCTAAAAAAAGCTACATGTAGGTTCTTATAATTTATTAATTTAGAGATGGGACAGTGGACTTTATTAAGTACATGTAGGTTCTACTCATTTGTAAATTTAAAGATGAGGACAGTTGACTAAACTAAGCTACGTGTAGGTTCTTATCATTTATGAATTTAAAGATGGGGACAGTGGAGTAAACTAAGTTACATGTAGGTTTTTATTTATGAACTCTGTAAAATAAGCAACACTACACAATTTATGTTGGTACACATGAAATATTTTTACGCAGGTCTACATTTGAACTCTCACTGCAGTGAACTTTCAAAATACAGTTAGGGTGTCTTATCTGTGTTGACCACAAACAGTTTTGCAACAGTGAATGAAAATCATTGTGCATACAACCAACTGCAACATAATCCACAGTATTAACAAAACATATGACAGTTGTACACTTCTGAGTTGTTTGTACATGTATTAATTTCAGAGGTAGTACACTGAGTTATCACACAACCACATATGACTATTGCTTGTAGAAATGCATCTCTGTCTTATCCCTGTGTTTGTTAGTCCTTCTTCTCCTATCAGACCAGTAATCTGAGACATGCAGACTGTAAGTCATTTTGTATCATTGTTTTTAAACTGTGTGAAGAAATTAAATAGCAATAATATACAGTTGTTAAGAAATGAAGGAGGGTGGATGTTACTGAGCAGAAATTGTGAAATGTGTGCTGCAGACTTACATTTCAAACATTGATACAATTACTTCTATACTTTGTAAGTCTAACCTGACTGACACATCCACTGGAGGTAAGTGAGCATGAATTGCTGTTATATTGTCTATTTTCCCTACCAGTAATTATTTATGGTTGCAATCCTTTAGCAGCAAACACTGAAGGAGTGAGTGTGTATACTATGTTTACATGTGATATATGGATCCAAGGGTCTGAGATTCAGCAATTCTAATAAGTCCACACCTCATTTGCATCTTCATCATGCTCAAATTCCTGAATCTGCACTATAAAAAGGGAACTGTGTACTTAGGGAACCTGAAGACAAGGAAAATTGTTTGTGTTAATTACACAGAAGAATATATTATTTTGAGATTTATCTGCACAGAAGACTACAAATCTTGCTAAGATATGATTACATTTTTCAATTATATAATAGACATGCTCATATATCACTAAGAAAAATATATATGTATGTGTGCATGTTGTCATGAAAGGTGGTACTGCCAGCATAGCTAGCTGGAAGTTTGTAAATAATTATATGTCATTTGTGAATATCAAAGTAATTTATACAAGATGTTGGTGTTACAAATGTATTAAAACTGCACATCATATCAGATGGTTGTGTTACAAATGTATTAGAACTGTATGTCATGTATATCAAACTGCTTGGTACAGTTGTTTGTGTTGAAAAGGTATTTGTAAATTGCTTGTGTCTGAAATGTAACCACAGTGTGCCCACCGCAGAGAACAGAAGTGTACATGCACTATTGTTACTGTTTAAATGTATATGTTTACCAGAGGAAATTGGAGGATTAACTTCAGTCCAGCAAACTTTAGAAAAATATCTGAAATTAAATTACTTTATATGCTAGGCCATTAAATGCTATCTGACAGGTTTCAAGGCAGCTAGAGAGGCACATTCTCTACTAGGAAGCTTTCTATATTGTCTCGGTGGTGAACTAATTACTACCTCTGAAAGCATTGAAGAATCCAATTGTTTTATGACTTCCAGCACCTGCCAAGATCTGAGCAAAAACCCTTGTATGGGTATTTTTGCAGGTAGTGCGAAGTAATGCCAGCTTCAGCAATGGTGGGGGTGGGGGGTTGCCTGGGAACTAGAAGTCAGCTGACAAGAAATTATATCATCCTGCAAGATAATCCAGCAGTAATATTTTAGATATTATTTTGAGAAGTCTCTTGGTGCTACAGAACATTCTGTATTTTGTCTATGAACTGACAACAGGACCATTCACCAGATTTGCTGCCTTCCTCTGTTAGTAAGTTAACTAGGGTATCATATCTCTGTTAGATCCAGACAGTATAGTGAAGCTTAGGTTCAATATTTTTTCTTTATGTATTTGAGACTGTTCTGCAATGTTCCAAGTGTTGTTTTAAATATTTCCTGTGGCTTTGAACTCTGATGTCAATGTGACTATATATTTATTATTGTCTTGTTATTTTATTACTTATTATTAGATATATTTAAACCTTTCATTAAGGCTGATCTTTGGTAGTGATATTTAAGTTTTGACAGTACGTGCATACTTATTTGATGACACTGTGTGGGTCACTCCTAATAGGCTTGCTCTTGGTCAAACTACAATTTGTTTTAGTATTAATATCACACAGTAAGATTGAACACCCTTTGTTAAGGGGTGTAGGTAGTTGGCAGGAGTCTGGGCAGAAGGGGGCATAGCTAGTAAACCTGTGCTAGCCTTTTCCAGGTGAGTGTGTGTGTGTGTGTGTGTGTGTGTGTGTGTGTGTGTGTGTGTGTGTGTGTATGTAAATCAAACCTCAGACAGTGTGTGTCAGCTACTTGGGCAAGGACACAAAGCACTGGTTGAACAGAAAGGGTGCTGAAGATCTTGGCTCGGTCACTCAGCTGAGAGCTGTACTCTATAGCTGTGCCACTGGGGAGTCTTACTGGGGATTTGGAGAAAGATGGAGAAACCAGCCCTGGACTGACCATGGTCTCTGTGTGGTCTTAAGGTAAATTGCACTTGATGCAGAGAGCTGTATCTGGAAATACTGTGTGCATACCTGTTTAACCTCTCAGTAAATGTTCTTTACTGGTGCCAGTGTTAAGGATTGAGGATCCTTAATTACTGGTCCAGTGGTCTCTCTCTCTCTCTCTCTCTCTGTCTCTCTCTCTCTCTCTGTCTCTCTCCCTCTCTCTCTCTCTCTCTCTCTCTCTCTCTCTCTCTCTCTCTCTCTCACACACACACACGTATTAGTAAATGCTGCTTTTATCTGTGTGCGCTTAGATGTTTACTGATGGCATAGGCATTTTTGTCAGGGCATTTTAATTTCTCATATGCACAGCCTTATTAACTGGCATCACATATGATAATGTTATGGCTGTTTTTCTCTTTACAGTCTTCTATTAGTATTTCAGTAAATTGTAAATGTCCTATATTGTCAATGACACAGGGGTGTTTGGCTTCTAGGATGGCCCATAGACACCTCTAGGGGAGTACTGGCCACAGGTAGACATGACTGGCAATTGCTTAACATTGAATGTTCTGTGGTGAATGTGAACATATGTTTTTTCAACAGTTTATTTGATAGCACTTTTAGAAGTTCCTTGATGAGTCATTAGAAAAATGTGCCATTTGCCTGTTGTTTTTGTGGTGGGGGGCCAAGTTCAATTTCTGTGTTGGCACAAACACAGTTATTTGCACAGAGGTTTGCTTTGCTATTGTTACTGTCCTTGTTTTGGATCCGGCCTTTCTTTGTGTGTGATTGTATATTTTTATATATAAATATCTTGAATGTTTTATGTTTCTCCAGTGCATAATAGTGAAATACTACATTTTATGTGTTAGATCAAAATAGGACTTTTATTTATGTGATACTTATGTGTATTATCCTTTTTTTCTGTTTTATGTCACATAGGACTATGGCACCCAGGCATCCCAGTCCTTGAAACCTCTAGTCAATGACCCTGATAATAAAGTCATTGTGGAACCATTTAGGCAACATGATGCCTTTTGCTTAAGAGGGATGTGGGGATTTTTGGCAGAATGCAAATTTGGCAGCAGATACTTTCTAATGTGAATGCAGTAGTTGGCCAGAACAGGACATATGATCAGTCATAGGGCCACTGACATGATTTCATCTGCCCAGAGGAGAGCAGCTACAGTGGTGCATGAATGGATGGCTACCATGGGGGGGGTGCTGTTATAGAGCCACCACTGACACCAAAGGAAGAACTCCTGCCCACTGTCAGGGATTCAAAGAGCTCAGTGGAAAGTGTACAACGACATGTGATGTTGGTGCTGCTGTGTCAGGGAGGACAAGTATGTCCCAGGAAGAGCTTTCAGGTATACTTCCTATCTAAGCTGTAATTACTTCTTGTTTATTAAACTATTGACAGCAATACTTAAGTTCTGTTTAGCATAATTTTTTGGGGGGTCAGGGATAGTTGCACATTGATATAGTTAACAAGACATTCTGGTTGATTACATATGGATTTGAGGTGTTTGCATCATCCAAGTTTTTGTTAAAAGTATCTTTAATGGACATATAAAGGGCAGAAAGTTTTAACACCCTTATGTTACTGTTAATTGTGATAATGGTGCCCTTATCTTTTGCTTAACTTCTTCCAGGATCGTCCTCCATAGGGACCATAGAATCATCTGTATGTGGTTAGCCAAACATTTTTATGTCAGTACTGATGAGCAGGTCAAAGAAATGTTTACTGTATCCATGTGTGTGATGCGGTTGTCAGGACTGTTGTGTGTATTGCTGTACTGTTTGTAATAGTGGCACAATTATTAGTTTGTTAGCATATACTGGACTATACTAGTGAAGGTATTCATTTATTTCCTGTATTTGTTACTTATTATCACAGGTGATCCTGACAGTGGCAGTGTAGGACTCTTACCACCTGATGTCAGAGTATTGGCAGACTATAATGGTGGTGAAACACAGGTACAGTCTTAGGTGCAGAGGTTGAATCTGACACTGATGGTGATATTTAGCCATCCCCTCTAATTCCATCAGACACAGTCAGTAGTCCTACGCCAACCCATTCCAGTGAACCCACAGATATGGACAGGTGAAGGGTGAGACAGTCAGTCAGAGTAGTGTGGTTAATCTGGCTTCAGTGCCTGTTGACTCTCGCCATAGCCAACGTGTGGGTGAGGTGCCATGGAGGAGGGTTGTTAGGGGTGCTCAAAGGAGTCCTGCTGTTAATCCTCCCCTGACCCAGGAATGCCTTTCCATGCCACTCAACATATTTTTAGGGCTATCATGAAGGCACAGGTACATTCCAATAGGTCCTTTAGAGAAATTCTTAGGGTTATAGATGTGGTACAGGGTGACATGAGTGACTGCCTCCACTGTGTTGCTGATTCAATGGATTTGATGAATGGCACATTGGAATGGGCGGTGTCTGTGATGAAACATCTGCTGGGAGGGGGATGGCATCCACATGGGTGTAATTCAGCCACATCATCTGATGTTAGCTAATGTGGCCATGTCCAATCATGATCCCATAGTGGCACTACTTCCTCTGCTCTGTCAGTGGTTGAGGTGCCCTCACACAGATGTGGCATGCCATATGATCATGGTCCTGAGAATCCTCATGAGGAGACCTCATCCATCAGACATCAGTCACATTCAAGTAGCAGCAGTGTTTCTGACTGTGGGCTTGGATGTGCTAGTTCAACTCCTGGCAGAGGCAGTTCTCATGGTCAGTTACAACAAAAATGAACTTCCACCTTTACCATGCATGGCTCACACCTGTCCAACATACAAAAATCTAGAGCTAGCACTGAGCTGGGCTGTGTTCTTGCAGCCAGTCACACATCAGTTTCAACTGGAGGGCCCAAACAGACACACACACACACAACAGTTACATGGTTCAGCCGTAAGACTTTAATCTCATTCTGTCTCAGTGGACATTTGCTAATTTATCCAAATGTCTGTCCATTTTTCTTTCTTACTCACATGCACTCACTTACCTTTTGTGTCAGCCTAGGCTTCTTGCCCCACCCCCACACTTCTCTCATTAATGACTTTCCAGTACAAAGGCATTTGGCCAAGCCTGAGGGTATTCCTTGACCATCGGTACATTTGAGAGGTATGAATGTGTGAATCTTTGATGCCTGAGGCCTATAACTACATGTTGAAGTCATTGCTGTACAAATCATTTGCCTTTTACTTACTTACATTACCAAGTAACAACACGCGAGAAAAAACATGCCATTCATTTGTATTATTACACAATTCAGTTTTAATATTCCAGCTTCATCGCTTACCTTGCAGTCCAGCAATTGTTAGTTTTACTTCAGGGTTGAGTCTTTCTGGAGCTAGGAGTACATGATCATTACCTGGGTAGGTAAAGGTTGTGAGCATTGCCTGGCATCAATGTTACTATATGTATATGCATAGAATAAAGGTTTTAGCCCCTTAGTTGGTGAGTGTGTGTGCTATGCATTGCCGGTTAGTCAGTGCTAGGGTATATTGAGCATGCCTACATTTTCCTATACCCACAGCAGCTGCTGACTCCCCCTCTGACTCCTTACCTGCATGTAGCTGTGGTGACCTTGCCATTGGTGGTGGGATGTGTGCTCCTTGCTGATCCTGCTGAAGTGGTTTTCTCAGGATGATGTTCTGAAGCATGGTGCAAATGGTGAAGAGTTCTGTACATAGATTGTACTGCATGGCTCCCCAAGATGTATCTAGGCACCAGAAATGAAACTTCAGCAGCCAAAACACACACATTGTGAAATTTCTGGCTTGAGTGTGTGCCTCATTATGGCATTCTTCAGTGGGTGTGTGTGTATTTCTGATGGGCGTTATCAGCCACACTTCCAGTGCATAACCTGCATCCCCCTGTAAATAACCTTGTGGGATATCACCCCTAGTAAACATCTGATACAGCTCGAAGGTGTTCCAGATATGTGAGTCATGGTAACTGCCTGGGTTGCCAGCATACACATTCAAGATGAATCCCTAAGCGTTACACATGACTTGACAGTTAATGGAGGAGAATCCCTCTCTATTTATGTAGACCATTTCCTGTTCCACAGGTGGTACTTTGATTTATATACGTGTACAGTCTACGGCCCACAGTAAATCAGGGTAGTGTGCTACAGGGTAGAACTCCTGCATAATTGTGTCTTTGTCCTCAAGAGTACAGGGAAAAATATATGTGGTCACGGGCATGTTGGAGCAGAGCATTCAGGAATTGATAGAGGATCCTGCATACAGATGCCTGTGACAATCCCAGAATGTCCCCTGTTGGTTTCTGAAAGGTTCATATAGCTAAAATTCTAAGTGCTACAAATACCTTTATCTCAATTGCTATTGGCTGCCCTTGGTTGAGGATGACAGAGGTTGCTATCCACCCTGTAGCACTCTACGGTTTCCTCCTCATGCAGATTCTGATAAGTTAAATGGGGTCTGAAAACTCTTTTTCCTTCTTGGCCATGGTCTATTAACAGCAGAAGCAGCTTAGACTTCAGCCTGTTGCATGTACATATGAATTAAAGAAACAGCAGCCCTTAACATTGTTTCTGTGTAGACGCCTTTCCTTCGCTATATCCCAATAGGTTGTGGAATTCACAGGCAAAATCAGCACCGAGTCTACATGATACATACAAATATTTCAAGCACGGGCATTAATGCCCTTCTAGCTTAGCAATATACCAAAACACTTGTTCCAAGTACTTGCTTTAATGTAATTTGTCCCAGTCCCCTTCAATAAAACACATCACACCGAATGATGTATGACGACCTTTATTAAACTTCCATAACATGGCTTTGATAACCAGTATTATTAATTACAACTGAGCATAGTACAGCTTATTTTAATCACAGCATAAATATCCCTGTAATGTTAATCAGGACAGTGTGACTTTACTCATCCTGCCCCAGTAAGCAGCGTCCATACCTCTACTCACTTACTTTACTTATGAAGCAGCATCCAACAACTCACTTCATCTATCGTTTATTGAATTATACATCCCACCAAGTCCTTTACTTATGAAGCAGCATCCAACAACTCACTTCATATACCATTTACTCTGATTTACCCCTCCAACCAAATAAGCAGCATCATCACCTCCATTCACTTATATTTACCACCTATTGCCTCCAACTGCTCACTTTCCTTTCCCATCTTCTTGAAATGAACATCCAAACACCAGAGAGGGAACAGAATAGGGCAAGCCTATCCCTCTTCTCCTTCTGTCAGCTTGACCAGGATCTCCCCCTCTCTCCTACCAAACTTCCAACAACCTAACCGCCCATTAACAGGCAGTAAGCCAGACATCATCCGGTGTACTCCATCCTCTCAACTAACTGAGTCTGTGTCATCACCTCCTAAAGCCCTGTCATATAAATATCCAAAGTATCCCATCACCTAAAGAGCTGAAAGTAAACCATTGATCCATCTCCAAAACCAGCATAATCAACCATGACCTCATAACCCAACATAACTTCTATGTACTAGCTAAATTCACACGTACCTAAATTTCAAGTAGCTGCACAATGATTCCTATGTCATTACCTGCCAAATTTACCACCCAAATAGGAAACCCACTCACTGTGAAACCACGCCAGAACCATTGGACACCATCAAGACAAGCTACATCCCTATTTACAGCCTAATGTACATAATGTCCAAAATTAAAATTCTTTTCCAAAAGAATATAATAGCAAACCTGCCATTCCACCAGCTACCCAATATAGACAGTAAAACATTTAATGACCAAATAGAATTTGCTGACCTACAGATGAAAATGCCACCTGAACTATAGTTCAATAACTTCCATTACCATATCATCTCCACAACACAAGCTAAGTTGTCAGTAGCCCAATCTTCACACTATCAAACCTACCCCAACCCTTCAAACCAATGAACCACTGACCAAGATTGTTTACTAACCTTGTCACCTGAGTAGCTATACTACTCTCAGCTAAATTCACCTTAACCAACTGTATTGCTTTACCTTGTTCCCAAGCCTTAAATCTTTCCCACCAAACTCCTTACCAGAAACAGCTGCAAGACATATATAACCAATCTGGCCATACCCTAGCCAACAAGCCAAAACCAACCCCCCCCCCCATATTATGGTCTCCACCATATCCCACATGTCACATTTGTAAACAAATGCAAGTCCCTATAACCAGCCCTACACATCTGCTGAAAGCCATCCTACCAAAATGTACCAAGAGATGCCACAATGGTAAAACAGTACCCAAACTTATAAACCCTCCCCCATAATGACACAAACTGATCAACATGTAACTCGAGAGCCAGCAAGAAGCTGAATAGTCTTAATTTACTGCTTCTCCTTAGCCCTACCCACAAAAATTACATTCCATGTGTTACCTTTGAACTTGGTAAAGAATTAAACATAGCCTACATGTGCAAGGAAATGCAAACCAGGCCGTGCTTAAGCCTTCTGACGTCTGCATAACCAACAAAGCACCCAGCTCCTCACATATCCCAAAACACCCGCATACCTAGGATGCACCATCAATCTTACCTACTCTTAATAGTCAAATATACTGAACCACCTCCCATCACCCCAATGTACACATCAAAATGGTACACATGGTACCCACTGTAAAGATCATAACTTTGCATTTGACATTAGCAGAACTTGCATGAGAACAGGCTCCACTTCATGTCAAAACAGCACAGCACCTTAGTCCTCTGCAACACAATGTGAACTTGATGGGAAGCCGCAACTTGACCCCTTGGATTCCACCCATGTCACTCTAAGACAAGGACAACCTGTACAGCACATGGACATAAAGGTTGAAGTGGATATAAGAGTTGAAAACAATGCCTTGCTCAGTCTAGAGCCTGTGACATTCACTGCAACCTTCAGCATCATTCAAGCCCCATTTCCTTCAGGTTAATGACCAGTACCCACAGCGGACTTCCCCACCTGACAAATGCTACTTTCTGGACCTTCAACCAATATGAATTCTGGACCTTTGGCCAATATGAACTCTAAGCTTCCATCATCTGCATGTCACTGCGTATCATTGCAAGAGCTGAAGAACCCATCACAGAACCACCATTTGCAAAGAAAAGACAAATGTAAATCTTGTGAAATGTTACAGTTAAAAAGCCATAATGTACCCGTGACCAAGGCCAACGTCAGGGGCAATTTTAAGTAAATCATAATCACAAATCATACCCATTTCCCTTTTTTATAAAGCGTAACCTATCTTTGGAGAAATCAAGTGCTGGACAATAACAGACTAACTATCAGCAAGCTCACAAAATGTTATATCGTATGCTAACAAGTTCAGTGCCCATCCTTCACCTCAAGAAAGACCGCGAAAATATCCAGTGTCTCTACTGACAACTGAAATATTTTCCCAGCAACAAACTTTTTTGTAACTGAACAGCAATTAATTTTTATGCAAACTGTCACCTGCCAAATCTGGACCAAGCCATAAATAACAGTGGTGCAATGGCCCAAAATAAGGATAATTCTAACATTCCTCTTACAAACTTATAAAGGTGATAGACAACAGGTTGTGCATTAGTATAGATTTTCTGAAGGATACAAAGTCCGAAACTAAATGTCTGTCATTATTTTCTAACTTCCATCTTATATATTTCTCTAAATTGACAGAAAATCACAATTTTATGAAAACGGATCAAAGTATCTGAGGCAAAAATCCAGACCTTTGCTAAAATCTGTACGGTTGACAGGTATGCCCAGAACACTCCCATTAATCGGGGGACTATTGCAAATGGGCAGTACGTGCCTACAATACCTCTCAATCTCAAAGCAAAAAATTTGACTTTGCACAAAACTAAAACAATCTTTAAATATGTTCTTTCCTACTTAGAAAGTTAATGGCATAACAAAGTTTGCACAAACATACCTTTCAAAGCAGAGTCTGATGTTTGTCATTATTTTCTGACTTAATCCTGAACCATTTGCAAGCAAACCTAATTTGTATGAGGAAGAGACCTAAAATATGAAGAAAGTCTGAACATTCTGCAAAAATCTGTATCATTTTAGAGGTATAAGGGAGCCAATGAGTTGATGCGAAACCTGACTGAGCATGTGCTGCCATGAATAGCCTTACCTACGCCTGCAAACCAACGTTCACCCTCCATACTACATTACAGGGCTGTAGGCACAGCGTTAAGTGCCAGAATTGCCAGCACTCCATTAATGCTAAGGAAACCAGGGTCCACTTCACTAAGTTAACTACGGAAAAAAAATTGTTTTACAGCCCGCAAATAGCCCCTCATTGAAAAAATGAACCCCCCACAGTCTACCTCAAAGAAAATCCCATGCTCTTATAAACTTAGAAAGCTGCTAAACAACTGTAATTCTCCCAGCATGCACCTTCCTGAAAGATATGAATTCTGAAGCACCAGTATATCATCAGTTAGCGACCCCAAGCCTCCGCTTAGCCTAGTGATCTGCCAGAAAAATTGCACCCTTCATGAAGAACAGCCACAATTTATAGAGACTGAAACAAGAGTATAAACTGATATCTTCAACAGAGCACTAGCAAACATACAGCCCTCACTTCAACGGCAACCATGCTTGCATGAAGCAGCCATTAAACAACAATCCAGACCTAGCCCAATATTACTGTGATGAGCCCTCCCCAAATAAATGGAAATACTAGCGAACATTAAGACTGTACTGGGAAACGCTAAGACTGTGCTACAACCCAGTAGTACCACCAACTGCATAACTCGAGTAGCCATGTAGAGAGGGAACAAAAGAAAACCTATAATGTAACTTCACCAAGCCAACCCCATTCACCCAAGGCCTACCTGTACCCTGAAGTACCTAAAAGTCATTACAAACATAGTACTTTCTATAGCAAATTCACGCCAAAATGTGATTCCTTACCCAGCTGGTCTTGCTAAGCCCTTTATGCCCCCACCCCTTACCTCATTTCCTGCCAATCAACCCTCCTTCCATTTAACTGTTTCATCATCCCACCCTCTTACTAATATATGTGTCTAACCCCCTACTGAAGATGCCCCTGGACAAATTGGTTTGTTGCCAAACCTCATTTGGTAGTCTGTTTCATGTATCAGCTACTCTGTCAGAGAACCAATTCTCTGACAGAGAATTAAACATAGCCTGCATGTGCAAGGAAATGCAAACCAGGCCGTGCTTAAGCCTTCTGACTTCTGCATAACCAACAAAGCACCCAGCTCCTCACATAAACACCCGCATACCTAGAATGCACCATCAATCTTACCTACTCTTAATAGTCAAATATACTGAACCACCTCCCATCACCCCAATGTACACATCAAAATGGTACACATGGTACCCACTGTAAAGATCATAGCCTTGCATTTGACATTAGCAGAACCTGCATGAGGACAGGCTCCACTTCATGTCAAAACAGCACAGCACCTTAGTCCTCTGCAACACAATGTGAACTTGATGGGAAGCCGCAACTTGACCCCTTGGGTTCCACCCATGTCACTCTAAGACAAGGACAACCTGTACAGCACATGGACATAAAGGTTGAAGTGGATATAAGAGTTGAAAACAATGCCTTGCTCAGTCTAGAGCCTGTGACATTCACTTCAACCTTCAGCATCATTCAAGCCCTATTTCCTTCAGGTTACTGACTAGTACCCACAGCGGACTTCCCCACCTGACAAATGCTACTTTCTACACCTTCAGCCAATACGAATTCTGGACCTTTGGCCAATATGAACTCTAAGCTTCCATCATCTGCATGTCACTGCGTATCATTGCAAGAGCTGAAGAACCCATCACAGAACCACCATTTGCAAAGAAAAGACAAATGTAAATCTTGTGAAATGTTACAGTTAAAAAGCCATAATGAACCCATGACCAAGGCCAACGTCAGGGGCAATTTTAAGTAAATCATAATCACAAATCATACCCATTTCCCTTTTTTATAAAGTGTAACCTATCTTTGGAGAAATCAAGTGCTGGACAATAACAGACTAACTATCAGCAAGCTCACAAAATGTTATATCGTATGCTAACAAGTTCAGTGCCCATCCTTCACCTCAAGAAAGACCGCGAAAATATCCAGTGTCTCTACTGACAACTGAAATATTTTCCCAGCAACAAACTTTTTTGTAACTGAACAGCAATGAATTTTTATGCAAACTGTCACCTGCCAAATCTGGACCAAGCCATAAATAACAGTGGTGCAATGGCCCAAAATAAGGATAATTCTAACATTCCTCTTACAAACTTATAAAGGTGATAGACAACAGGTTGTGCATTAGTATGGATTTTATGAAGGATACAAAGTCCGAAACTAAATGTCTGTCATTATTTTCTAACTTCCATCTTATATATTTCTCTAAATTGCCAGAAAATTACAATTTTAAGAAAATGGATCAAAGTATCTGAGGCAAAAATCCGGACCTTTGCTAAAATCTGTACGGTTGACAGGTATGCCCCGAACACTCCCATTAATCGGGGGACTATTGCAAATGGGCAGTACGTGCCTACAATACCTCTCAATCTCAAAGCAAAAATTTTGACTTTGCACAAAACTAAAACAATCTTTAAATATGCTCTTCCCTACTTAGAAAGTTAATGGCATAACAAAGTTTGCACAAACATACCTTTCCAAAGCAGAGTCTGATGTTTGTCATTATTTTCTGACTTAATCCTGAACCATTTGCAAGCAAACCTAATTTGTATGAGGAAGAGACCTAAAATATGAAGAAAATCTGAACATTCTGTGAAAATCTGTATCATTTTAGAGGTATGAGGGAGCCAATGAGTTGATGCGAAACCTGACTGAGAATGTGCTGCCATGAACAGCCTTACTTACGGCCGCAAACCAACGTTCACCCTCCATACTACATTACAGGGCTGTAGGCATGGCGTTAAGTGCCAGAATTGCCAGCACTCCATTAATGCTAAGGAAACCAGGGTCCACTTCACTAAGTTAACTACGGAGAAGAAATTGTTTTACAGCCCGCAAATAGCCCCTCATTGAAGAAATGAACCCCCCACAGTCTACCTCAAAGAAAATCCCATGCTCTTATAAACTTAGAAAGCTGCTAAACAACTGTAATTCTCCCAGCATGCACCTTCCTGAAAGATATGAATTCTGAAGCACCAGTATATCATCAGTTAGTGACCCCAATCCTCAGCTTAGCCTAGTGATCTGCCAGAAAAATTGCACCCTTCATGAAGAACAGCCACAATTTATAGAGACTGAAACAAGAGTATAAACTGATATCTTCAACAGAGCACTAGCAAACATACAGCCCTCACTTCAACGGAAACCATGCTTGCATGAAGCAGCCATTAAACAACAATCCAGACCCAGCCCAATATTACTGTGATGAGCTTGGTGCTAAAACTTGACTTGAAGTTACAGTAATTTCTTTGGGAACACAAACAATGTCTAGTATGTTCCATCCCGTTAGGTGTTTTTACAATCTGAAGCAATTGCTGTTCCTGAATATATGCTGTGAATAATTTCCTTACTAATGTTGAATCAATATTATTCCAGTCTGTTTCTGGTAAATTTAAGTCTCTAGCTAATATTATTCTTCCCTCCTGTGTTTCATGCAAGAAATGTATGAATTCTTCTAAGTCATCTGCACTTGACTTTGGTGGTCTATACACTTCAACAATTGTTATATGTTCCAGGTTGCTTTATAGCTTGTTGAATAGATCCTCCATCTTGGATTGGTTGATTAGCACACAGTTTAGCTGCTTATGTTGTAATTAGCATGCCACGGTGTTTACAGTGCTTGTGCAGTTTTACACGCCTTGTAGAGCCACTCACTGAGTAAAAAACAGTGCACTACAATGTGCGCATGGTCTTAGCAGACCATGTAGGATTTATTGACTCTGCCTATATATCTTTTAAGCATTGAAGTATGTTACTTTGCTTCTCTCTTAGCACAATTATTGGTTTCTTTTAGCCCTAGCTGAACATTTTCCATTCCATTTCATTTCTTCCACAACCTTTGTTTCATTTTGCAATTCATTTTTTTTGTCTTGAGAAGCTTTCACTGAGTCTTTAACACTGCAGTGGCACCTTGTTCTTTAAGAGCTGACATCTTACTGTTTAAAAAGTTGATCATATAAGACAGTTTGCTCTTGAAGTGTTGACTAGTCTCTACTGTGAGGATATTGTTACACATTAGAGCTCTTTGTTCAGCTCCTACTTCACAGTCGCAGCATTAGAGACCTAATTTTCATAATCTACAGCGGTTCAGACTCTAAATACTATTAACACCTATAGTTTCTTGCAATTTCTCATCTATACTTTTTCTTAATGCCTCACTTTTCTTAGACCATTTTGCAACTCTCTATTTATTATCTTGCTCATAATTATTTGCATCATGCTGTTTTAATGCATTACCTAGCTTAGACACATTATTAACACTTTTTAAAGCATTCATCTATACACTTGTAACACCACCTGGGGTCATAATTTTAGGCTGTGCATTTTAATTTATTACCCCATTGTTTTAACTAGTCTATTAGGCAGGGTAACCAATTGTATGTCTACTTTCCCTTGACTGCCCTTTTTGTTGAACAAGATGAGCCATCTCCTTTTCATAACTCACTCAAAAACTCTGGAAATCTCTTCACATTCTGTTATTTCATGTCGCCTTACAAAAAACTCTCAGCTTTAGTTTACAGACCAGATTTTCTAGTGGCCTTTGTAATTCTACATGCTTAGCCTTTGTAGGTGTAGTAGCTTTTTCCAACTGTTTCTTCTCTTCTTTTCTCTTAAAAAGAGATCAAATTTCTTTACAGCCTCACCTGTTCCCAAACATTTTACGGACTTCATTTAGCAAAGCTGTAATACTAGGATTTAGTAGCCTGTCTGTAGTCCAACACAGTAGCGTACATACATTATGAATTGGTTGCAGGTTTTCTTCATACTGCAATCATATTCTTTTTTTAAATGATTTGCATTTCCACAATACTTTGAAAAAATGTTTCTACTGCCTGATCCATAGACTAGTGTTTTGTATCAACGTCTTAGTCTAGTGTTAGAAATGTGCAGTTCTTCTGCACAGATTGCAAGTTGGCTCATTTGCAAATTAGTATGAGGTTGCTGTATCAGGGTATGAGCAAAGGGAGAGGGACAGGGAATTGATAGGTAGATGGGAAGATCTGGGAGAGTTCTTAGCTGAGTCGAGAGCAGAAGTTGCTTTTTAAGAAAGGAATAATTAGTGGGGTGTAAAAATATAGCATGGTTATAATAAGAATAAATTAAGGGAGTTTAGAAAGGACTGGGATGTGCAAATGGAAAACTGACATGAGGATGTTTGTATAGCTGCCAAGTCTGTAACAAAGTCCAGAAGATTTGGAATTTTTGCATGGAAGTTTTTGAGCAGATATTTTTATTCCCACACAGAGTTTAAAGACTTTCTTCTCAGGTAGGTAGCAAATGCAAAGACGGGTAATTTTGAACATTTTTTTTGTGGTGGAGTGAAATAAGTTGGTGGATTAAAAAAAAAATCTCTGCAGAGTACTTTGAGAAATGATGGGAATTCAGACTGTTGTAACTATGGAAATAATTCTTCTGAATTTTGATATATAATCTCAGTTGCTTAAATGTAGTAAAGTCTTGCAATGGTTAATGCTGTTAGCTGACAAAAGAGCAATTACTAGAAAATGGAACTCAAAACTGCAACAGAAGTACCGAATATTGTAAAGGAGATAAAATTGGAGGCATAATGCTCAACTGTCCAAATTTCTCCAGAATGTCCAAATGTTTTACTTCATACTTTTGTTATGTTCCATATAAAAGTTGTGGTTTCTGGCAAACTGTGGAGGATTGAAGTTATTAATTAATAGCAGGCATTTGAGTTTTAGACTTCATATCCTTCAGAAAATGCATGCTAGTGCAAACCTACTATGCTAACAAATCTGTCCCTGATTTTTGGGCATTTGCCTCCCATTATTTTTGACTTTTGTTCAGATTTCTTATGATAAGGGGTTGGCAAGCATGACTGACAGTCAGATCTTTATAAAAAGGAAGGAGCAAATTACAAAGAAATACACATGATTTTTTGAACAATACATGCAAAATAACATTAAGGAGGAGGAGTGAAATTTAAGGAAAGGCAGGAATTCATCAGTTTATGTAATGGGGTGAAAGAAAATGGTTAAACATATGCATATCGCATAAAAATAAAGGACACGTCATTTGTTTTTTCTTTTTTTTTTTTATTATGATATATGCAGCTATAGTAGAACAGAAAGAACGGATAAATGCAAAGGTAAATTACGTCTGTAGACCAAGTGTACACTGATGAAGGGTATTGACCCAACAGCTTTATGTAACTTTTAATATGATGATAATTGTCAGTGTTCCCAGAGTCTGGAGGTTTTCTCTGTTGTAGCATATATGCAGCTATATCACTTTTTAAAAAATGTTTTGTTTAATAAAGATGCTTTTGAAAGATAGGTATGCAAGGGGGAAAATGTTCCAGATTATGACACATAGCTTACATTTGGAGCAGTACATTTAAATGTTTGAAAATATCATACAAGCTAGAATTTATGTTTACAGAATATACTACAGATCATTATATATTAACATTTTTGTGGCTAAGAGAATGCAAAAAGTTGGGCACTAACCCTTTAATAAATACATTCAGATAGGTGAACACTAACAAAAAGGGACACAAACTTGAAGTGCAAGGTAAACTTGATTGTTTAACCAAAAGTATTGTTTATGTAGCCCTTTGCCAATCATGTAATGCTTTTTATATTGGCAATACCGAACGGATGTTAAAAGAATGGAATTATGAACATTCATATAACTTTAATAAAGAAAGAACTATGAATGCATTGGCTAAACACACCTTAAGTAATCAGGGACTTCAGTTAAAATTTGTGGTTTTGGAAAAAGTAAACATGAATAGTAAAGGAGGACTATGGGTATTTAATCTTGAAAGAAGGGAACTGTATTGGGTGTTATTGCTAAACACGGACATTTGGCCAGATCTTAATCACTACTGTTTGATTGCTTGTCTTCTAAGATTAAAAGCTCTCTCTAGATAATATGTGTATTTTAAGGTTTCACATATATATATATATATATATATATATATATATATATATATCGATAGACTTCAACTATTTTTTTTTATTATTTTACTATATGTTATTATAGTTATTTATCTATGTTCATGATGGTTTTACGGTAGTTCTCTTTGAAATGATTTTTATACGGTTTTAAGAATGAAGCGTACGGTGGGGGTATGTCACTTTAAATTTTACTGGATTGGTCAGTTTGGTTAAAAAGAACATGTGACTTATGGTGGTATATCTAAACACTTATGAATATACTTGGGATTGATCTGATGAAGTCTTGTGGAAAACAGGAAGAAAGCGCTTAGTACCTTATGGGTTCATTATTTTTATTTTTGGACTAAAATACATTTTATTGGAACCTGCTCCAAGTGCTTTGGAGTTCTTTTCTATTTGAATTCCTGAGGATACTCCTATGCCAATGTTGCCATTCTAAGAGGCATAGCATGTCTGAGTACTAGGGAAAGGATTGTCCTATATTAAACTGGAGGATCTGTAAAGGGGAGGAGGGGTATAGCATGGTGTAGAGAAATTACTTAGGTTCACCTAGGTAGAAGCTTGTGTTGAGTACTATGGGGGAACTTATTGGTGGGGTGGTTGTTTTTTTCCCTTTTTCATAAAAGTCTGATTATTCTGTCTTCATAAGTGCAAGTTAGGACACTGTGTTGAATAATAATACATACCAAATTATTTATTGTTGGAGATATTTTATGTCAGAAGGGGCAAGATGTTAACTACATTTATAGAAACATATATTTTATGTTGTTTAATAAATAAAATAAGTAATTAAAATATATTTTAAAAATATACCAGTACATTTTAAAAACATATATCTCTGTTTCTGTGTCATTCCAGGTTAGTAAATGTCCATCTTGGCTTAACCAAATTCCATTATACAGAACTCTCATGATAATATTTGTAATGCCCTATCCATCATGTTTTTCTTATGCTTTGATATTTTATATTATTGTTTCATTCATATGCTTTTTTATGCTATTGCATTGTATCTTGCTCATTTCTTAAATGTTTTTACTTTTATGGAGCTTTTCTTTCCAGGCCTCGGCTGAAAATGGCCAAATGCCAAATCAGACTTTTCTGGTTAACAGCTGCAATCAATTAATCAGCCAATCAGACAAAATAGCAATATGAAATGTGCAATGCATGGCTGGTTTACTTGATTCAAGAAATGGAATGCTGAGTAAGTACATAGTAATTGACTTGCAATTATAATCTCTGTTAATTTTTAACGTTAGCTATATAATCACGGAACTGGCTTTGAAAAACTCTGAACATTTTATTGTGCTTCATGTTTAAGAAGATGAATGTATCTAGCATGTAGATTAATAATGCAAAGGGGAGTCTACCAACAAATAGAGAAGACCAGTTAAAAAGTATTAATTTCTCACATTTCATGTAAGCATGCAATTATACAGTAATGAAAATCTACAGCGATCTTTTTTTTAACTAACGTATGTCATGGCCTAGTTGAAGTTTATGAAGTAAGAAAATATATTGTTGATATTTATGGTGACCACGTGGTTATAACAAT
Organism: Protopterus annectens; assembly: GCF_019279795.1. Classification (NCBI taxonomy): domain Eukaryota; kingdom Metazoa; phylum Chordata; order Ceratodontiformes; family Protopteridae; genus Protopterus; species Protopterus annectens. Next base: position 767,442,382 of record NC_056749.1, read on the forward strand.
CTTAGTGTGAACAGTCTGCTGAAATTTCCTCCATTGCATAGTTTTGCCATTTCACATAAGAAATTGTGTTGCTTTGTCAGTCACGTTGCTGATTTTTATGTTGATTTTATAATTGTGTTTTACAGCTTTGTGAAACAGCCAGATTAGTCTATAAAAGGAAATAATTTATCCATGATAGTACCCCCATGTTGTAGAACTTTACACAGAGGCACACTAGAGTGTGCCAAATCCTTTGTAGAAGTGAATCGTAACATTTCCAACTAGAAGAGCAGCATAAGTGAAATCATGTCTTTGTGAAAGGGGATGAAGGAAGAGATAATTTAGAAGTAATTATTGCATATCACCCACAAAGACAATATACCTTTGTTATTTCGTACCAGCCCTGCAATTGTGCAAATTTATTTACTTCTACTCAGTTAAATTTCTTCCATATTAAAAACAGCTAAAATGATCAAAACTGATGTGATTTGCAAAATGTGGTTGAACAGCCTTCAGAAACTTAAGAAATGTGTTCTTGTCTTTTTAAATGCTTTTACCTATATGAGATCTCAAACAGGTTTCTGTGTTTTCTTTTTTTTTTTTTACAGTTAAACCAACTGTTATAGATGTAGACATTTATGTGAACAGTATTGGACCGGTCTCTGTTATACATATGGTAAGTGTTTTCCAGATTTTCACTCAGAAAAAAAATCCTGCTGTTCATATGCAATTGTGTTTTTCAATGCTGTCTTGGGCAATCAGTGTACATTTCAATTTGCTTCAGTCACATTCAGATATGCATAAACATACCCAAAGCTACTGTCTTTCTGTCACAGATAGATGGTTAGATGTGTACATCTATAACTACAATTAAAACAATGGTAGAAGGGAATAACTTAAAACAAAACCCTAAAACTGCTATACATGTATAATAAAGACAATTTATTGAATACTTTAGCATTTCTTTCTAACTTACTGAGAAACTTCATCAAAACGAACATAACCTCAATCCTGTTTAAATAACCAGGTTAATCCCGTGAACAAAAAAAATATTATATAATAGTAATAATAAAAATGCATATAAAACTTGTACGTAGAATAGTAGAAATATGAATTAAAAAGCTGGAAAGACTTAAGTAATGTTTTATTTATTTTTTCATTTACACCATAAGGTCTGTCTGCTGAAAGAAGCAGTTGCCACCTTAATTCTAGAATTTCCAACTTATTTTTAAAATGCACTCCTCATCTAAAATTCTATCACAAAAAAAAAAAAAAAAAAACTTGGGACACTTCAAGCTGTGTCTTCAAGTAGCTTTTGAGGTGTTGTTCTCTTTAATGGTATAGTGATATTAATTAATTTGTTGTGAAAAGTCTGGATATGGTCTTTCATATGTAGGAAACAGTCATAATACAAACATCCAGCTACATATACTACTGCTAATGGATTGTAGTGAATTTTGGTACTGAAAGTCCTGTAGCATATCTCAATGATGGGCCTCTATTGAAAAATCCACACAAATTATGTCTGCCACAGAAGATTTGTTAGACAATTGTAAGAGCACCTCTAAAGAGTCTGTGCATGCATGCGTGTGTGTGTGTGTGTGTGTGTGTGTGTGTGTGTGTCTCTCTCTCTCTATACATATGCATATATATATATATATATATATATATATATATGTATATGTAGGTATGTGTATATACACACACACACACACACACACATATGCATATATGTAGATTTCTTGACCAGGGAGAGGAATGGTCCAAAGTCCCTTTATAAACAGAAACAGTATATCTTATGCAGACAGGAATGATACACTGTAATTTATTTAAAGTATTCATAGTATAGCCAGTTACAGAATTTATTTGTAGGCTCTATCCTTAATTTGCCAGAAAGATGGTTGGATGTGGTATAACACTCTTTGGTTGAGTATTAACTTTATCAGACTTGATGTCAGTATAAGAGATAAATGTTAAATGTGTGTTCAAAAGTCATCCTACATATTTATAACTTCATACATGTGTGATATTATTGTTTGGCAAATTGGTTAAGTATAATGCATTGATATTGAGTGCACGGAGTGTTCCAAAGTGCATGTTAGCAGTTATAAGCATCTTTGACTTGAGATGGCTTTCTCTGCAAAACTTAGAGAAAAGTAAAGTTTTTTGAAGTTGATTTTCAATATCTGAGTACAATGACCCTGGTCTGTATGGAAGATCTTCATCTGCATATGTTGTTCTTTCATTTGATAGAATGGTTGGAGGTATATCACTTATGAAGAATGAAAAGAATATAGCACTTGCTCTGAACCCTGCCAGATCTCTGTAACAAACATTTGTACTTTGGAAAGTTTGCTTTTCATTTTGGATGTTAATGTTCTTTTTGTGAGGTAATATGTCATCTGTTTAAGTGAGCTAGAGCTAATTCTAGCTCTAGCTCTTGACAACTTTTGTATCAAGAGGAGATGATTAACACATTCAAATGCCCTCTTTTAAATATCAGAAAATGCTTGTTAAGGGGAAAGCCTATTTCAAGATTGGTGTAATTATTCCAGAAACTGAGTACAGGACAGTTAGTGTTTTCTTCTGGCCTAAATCCATGCTTGGAGTCTCTGAGCTGGCCATATCTATTTATATATATTATATTATCTAATGGTAGGTTAACTTATTGAGTACTTTTGTAATTGGGAATAATGTGGAAATAAAGTGATCATCCAGGAATGGGGGAAGAACATCAAACCTTTGGAATATGAATAATAATTTAACATTTAAACTGTTTTGGTATTTTTCCTGTGGTTAGGGAGAGGTTCAGTATCTCTGTTAAGGATTTGAATACAAGGGCTCTGACATATGAAGAAGTGTGGTAAAGGGGGAATTAGACTGTGCATAATTTATTTTCCAGTTTTGTAAGTAAATCCTTAACTGTTTTGGTGGGCATTACTTGAAAAAGAGAAAGTTGTTCTTCCTAGCAGTAGGGAGAATAATTGCCAAGTATAATTTGTATTATGCTAGCGTAATTCACATGCATACACAGGCTTTAAGAGTTTGATTTACAACTAAAGAAACAAAGTACAAGTGCTTTCTGAAGTGAGAGTAATCCCCCCATATCCAAAAAGCTTCCTGCATTCTGTGACTTAAATGTAACCCCCTCAAAGGTTGGATAAACCCAAAAATGTTAGGTATACTTACTCAAACTGCTCAACTGGGTTTTAGGCATATATAAGCTTCGGAATTTTAAGTTACATTTGCATCACCAAAATTGTATGTCTGATTGAAGTCAGTCCCACAATAGCCATCTTCTTTTTTGTTGTGGACAGCAAGGATACTGCGAGAATGAAACATACTATTGTTTACCACAATTTATTTGCTGCAGTATAGAACCCTAATGCAGATTAGGTGCACATAAGCACACCTTTTCAGGACTCATTGTTTCAGACTAAATGGAGCAGTTTTAAGTAAGAGAGAGATAGTGGTATAGTATAGTGATTAACTGATTCAGTGTATGGATACGGTGGGAAACACTGGTCATGAGGGTGCAGCATAGGTAACAAAATTGCTGCCTCTCTCCATAAGTAAAATATAATTTGCTTACTCCTAGCTGTTGTAGAACTGCATTTCTTCAATAATGTCCTAGATCACAGCTCACTTTGGCAGGGGAGCTGGCCATTGGTGTGACCGTTGACTCTAGATGGCCGGGGAGCTGGCCATTGGTGTGAACATTGACTCTAGATGGCAAGGGACTCAGCCATTGGTGTGAACATTGACTCTAGATGGTGATCACTGTGGTTATGACCTTTCAACCAGGATATAATAATTGGAAAATGAGAAGTATGGATGGATGGGTGGATACTTGGATGGACTGATCACAGTTCTCGTTTATGCTACTGTTTCAGACTTTTGCTGTGACATTCATACAGAATTTGCATATATTTGTTGACTGAGGGCTCCTATGTAGTAACTCAGTGGAATGCACTTCAGTAGTGTGGCTACAGTCACTACATTTTCTGAATGTTTTACTATTTGAATAAAATGTTATTACTGAGATTACAGGGGTATGCACTAACCCAAGGAAGTTCATTGCAGGTATTTCATAGGACATGAGTTTGTCCACTGTCAGATAATAGTGACAGATGACAAGCAGAAAGAAAAGGAAACTGATGCTGTCAACTGTTTCTTCCTTTGGTTAATTCATTTCTATCCTTTCATTGAAATAGCACTTCATTTCTGGACTAAATCATTGCAAAGGGAGAGTAAATGCAGCTTACTTTAGAAAACAAAACATGACTTTTTTGTTCATAATGGTTTATAGTAGAGTAGATAATGTGTGGTCTGTTTCTTATACTACCATTTTAATATTAATGTAGCTTTATTATCTTGCAATTTACCATTCATAAGAATGATCACATCAATATTAAATTTAGACTTACATGGGGAAACATACAGTATAATTATTGTAAGTTGTATTAAGCCTAAACTCTTATATGTTTTGGGTTTTTGAGTTTTGTTAATCGAATTCTGGTGGTGAGATGGTTCCCATTTAGCTGTGATGGAGTCTTAAAGGATTTCTACATTTAGCCATACTACAGTCTTGGGACCTTTGTGATAAAGCTGTTATGAAATCAGAGAAGAAATAATGCCAGGCATGAAATATCAGAATTTGACAGTGTTAGTTATGTGAGCACTAAGTATCCTTTTAACTTGGCACATGTAACAGATTCATAATCCAGAGGCTCCCTTCGCTCTGGAATAGAATTCCAATTCATGTTAGGCAGAGCACCTCACTGACTCTCTTCAAGAAGAATCTTGATGAGTGGATGGGGAATCATAGGTTTGTCCTGGGGATTACGTCCGTGTCACTATTAGACAGAGGCACAGTAAACTAAACTTTAAAAAGGGCACAGTATACTCAAATCAAGGGGTGGCATAAGCCAAACACAATCGAGCTACGCTTATAAATGCCCCAGGGCAGATAGCCTAGTATGAACCTATGAACCTATGAACATGTTCAGTCAACCTACATTAAGATCCCCCTACCAAAAATGATTTCTCTGCAGTGTTGTGGCAGGAAGCAGCTGGTATCCAAGTACTAAATATTTCTTAGTCACATTTATCTTTCTTCTTTATTACCAGGTAAACCATTTAATCCCAATGATTGCACTGTGTGTTGTGCTCACACATGGTTAGTGGCATAGTCAATGGTTACAGAATAAAGGAATCAATGCCAGGACTACAGGATGAAGCAAGTTAACAACTGATAGGCTTAACCAATTGTAATCATGTGAGAAACTGCACTGTGTATATGAAAACAAACATTTTACTTGTTAGTGTTACTTGTGCTTGACAGTCTCTATTCCAGCACCTTACCTTAATTGTTACTGCTTTGTAAAACTCAGAAAGGCTTGCTGCCTTCCAGTTTTTGATGTCTTTACTTTTGTTGGCCATTTTTGGAAACCTCCAGTTTCACTAGAGACACCATCCTTTTCAAACTTGTACTTGTACTGGTGCCTTCCTATAGCAAATGATTCCCAGGAAGTATACATTGTTCTCACTCACAGCTGCTGACTGCTGCTAGTCAGTTTAGAGAAGGGTCTCGAGCAGTTCATAGAGGAGGTAAAATGTTTTCATTGTTCAGCATTCCCTATGTGTGCTACATGTATGTCAGGAGTTAATGTTGGCATGCATCTTCCTACACACGTTGGCGCTGCATGTACAATAGGTGACTGTTCTATGTACGGCAAGTTGAGGGGGTGCATGTTCATGAGTAATATGTACAATCCAACACATGACAAGGACATGTGCACCTGGAGACCTGACAGTGGCAGTGATGTTACTGCATGAGTCATGGACATGTAAAGATCAACAACTGACAGTGACATGCATGAAATTGCACATTTGGTGGGCTTTTACTCATCAAAAGCTGATAGTGATATGTATTTCCCTGCACACCAATGAATGTGGGTGCATTGCGAACTAATCATGATGTGCATTTTCCTGTACATATGGAGATGTTGATACACAGGGAGCTATTATCGGTATGCATGTTCCAACATCCCTGTATATCTGGGGTAATCCCACACAGGGTGTCATTATATGCATCCACATACCTATATATCTAGGGGTGCTCACAAATAGAGAACTATTAGTTACATGCATGTACCTGTATATTTTATATATGTATGTGTGTGTGTGTGTGTGTGTGTGTGTACGGGTCTACTGCTTTTAGTCGAATTTCATTTGGTTGAAAATGATTTCAGGCAGCCAACTTCACTGAAACCTCATGTGGCTGAAAGCACATTTGGTCAAAAATGATATAAAGCCCCTGTCCCAATATAGTGCGACCCTGGAGTGAGAATATAAAGTTAGGGGGGTGTGGAGGGCACAGCCCCCCACATTGGGGGGTGTTGGTGGCATAGCCCCCCACATTTTGCAACACATTTTTACTTATGTTACATGTTTTAATGTATTTTTAATGGATAAACATGTACATAATAGTGCATAAACTGCAATGATGTGGGGGGCTGTGCCCCCCACACCCCCTAACTTTATATTCTCACTCCAGGGTTGCACTGCAGTGGGGCAGGGGCTTTATACCATTTTCGACCAAATGTAATTCGAACAAATGTGCTTTCAGCCAAATGAGGTTTCAGTGAAGTGGGCTGCCTGAAATCATTTTCGACCAAATGCAATTCGACCAAATATAGTAGATCCATATGGGTCTACTTTAGAATGTCAGCCATTCAGAATGATGACTTTCCTGTGGCTGACACCATATGATCAACATTCCAAAATGCAGACATCCTGAAATAGCACCATTTTACCTATCTCTTAACACATCGCCCCCCGATACTTAAATATTCTCACTCAGAGTTCACACTACAGTGCAGGAAAGGGGAATCTCCCAGTCTCGCACTGTAGCAGGATCTCCACTATCATTTATCGGCCTTTCAAATGTTCTCTCATATGGTGTCAGCCATATGAGTTTCGAACATCTGAAATTTTGAACAAATGAAGGGCTCCCATATAGATTATATATATATATATATATATATATATATATATATATATATATATATATATATATATATATATACATATACATATATATATATATATATATATATATATATATATATATATATATATATATACACATATATATCCACATAGGATGTGCACACAGGGTGACTTTATTTGCAGGCACATATCTATATATCTGGGAGTATTCCCAAATAGGAAAGTATTAGTTGTGTGTATATAACTGTATATCTGTAGTGCTCACCTATAGGGAGCTGTTATTTGCATGCACATACCTATATATCTAGGGGTGCTTACACACAGGGAACTGTTAGTTGCATGTACAATCCTGTGGATCAGAGAGTGAATAATGTCATAAATCTCACAATGACAGTACTCAGTCACTACCAAGGGGTCTCCATTGAAAGAAGCTGATCTGCATTCTCCCTTGTAAAATCAGACATCTCACTTTTGACTAACTGATCTAATCCTCCCTGGGCTTGTTGTATAATGCTCATACCTATAGTGTCACTTGGGACTATTAGTGTTATTGTCCCTATGCCAGCATGTCAGTAGGTCTTGCTTTTTCCTTTTTGACTTGTACTTGCTTGTTTGTACTGTAGGTTCAGAAGTCTATCCTATTTGTCCTGTCCATAAAAGCCAGATGGTAGGAACATTATTGGATGGAGAGTTATGAGAGACTAGAAATTAAGTAGATGAGGGGAAAAAAGACCATTTTGTATTCTTTTTAAATTTTTTGGTCCCCTCAAACGTCATCTTTACCAGCCCTTAACTAAGAACTATCCTCCTACACACCTTAACTTAGTTTTGCTGTGGCTAGTGGATCCTAAAGGCATTGTGGAGTCTCAGCTTGTCTGTATGTCCCTCTATTTTTGCTTTGTTTTGTTATGTTTGTGCCTTACTCACTATTTTTCCTGACCCCAGGCTTCTTGATTGCATCCAAGGGTAACTCCCTTCTAAGAACCATTCCTCCCCTTAAAACGCAGTATCAATTAGTACCCTACCACCCAGGATGGACACACCTGTCCTTTCCCTGCATCTCCATCAGTCACCAAGACCAATAATCAAACCTGGGTCAACTGAACTGAAGTCAGGGCTTCATCCCTCTGTGCCACTGGAGCAGCTTCGGTATTTCTTATTCTTGATTTTTTTTTAATCTGCTTATATTGTGTTTTGTAGGCTTTCTGAAATATTAGTATGATTTAGGGGAGAGGCTTTAGTGTTTGGAAGTTAAGTAACTATGTTGCAGTCAAACAGAATACCCACCAGAGATAATGCAGACTGCTCATAATCACATTTGCACACATAATCACATTTGCACATATAGTATATTTAGTCTAAATTATTTTTTTTGCTGTACACTAATGGATTAGAAGAAACTCAGGTATGCATTTAGTCTAATTAAAATTCATGTTAGCATATAACTGAAGATTTGTAGAGGTAATTTAACTCTGTAAAACATCCTCTTGTCCTACTATTTCAAATAAAAAGTTTACAAGGTCTTTAAGCTTGGATCCCAGAATCCCTTCACCCATATTTCAGTCAACCATCCTAGTGCTGGATAGCATGAATTGAATGGTATAGATACTGTTTATGATTTGGATATTTGGAGGGCCTACATTGTTTGTTTTAATTAGATACCTGTTAGTGGCATAACTATTTTCTGAAGTGCTGGAATGACCAAGTTGCCAGAATGTTGTAGTCTTCATAACTGGTAGCAGTTATTAAATGCCTTTCTGAAGCATACAGACTTTTAGTCTTATAATTATCTTTTGCTTGCTCTACAAAGCCTGGTCATAGTATGAAGAGGCAAGTCATTGAGTAACCAAACCTCAAAATGCTGGACAGTTCCAGCACCAAGGACAGCTCTAACACTCCTGCATAGTTCAGCACTCTGGACAGCTCTAGCACTCCTGGACAGTTCAGCACTCTGAAATGCTCTAGTACACTGGACAGCTCCAGTAAGTTCAGCTGCTACAATTTCTTCCCTTTTTCCTGAACCTAGTAAGTTGCTCTTAACCAAAGTATTAAGTTCATACTGCTAGTAATAGTTTAATAACAGCTAAACATTTAAGTTTTTCCAGAAAATCTGTTTATTTTTCTAGAAAACTTTCATTATGAAGTAAACAAAAACCAGGGTAACTCCTAGATACTTTATATTATGGAACAAACACAGTGGAAAGCTATTCATTTGAATCTGTTGTCAGGCTCTGCAGTAACCATTGCTTTTGCTAGTAGCTGGCTAGAAAATACAGTAAAATTGTTGACAAGAAATGGACTGCCAGTGAAATCTGTGGAATCTTTTTTTTTCTTGTCCTTGAAAATAGCATTTTTTTTTGAGAAACTTGATTTCCTGAGGGGCAAGTTAGCTTGGCTGCCTGAGTGTCATGTTAGGCTATATTTGATTGCTTGTGACAGACTCTGCAGTGTCTATTATTTTTATCAGTTTGTGTTATTCTTTATTTTCCTGACACTACCAAGATCAAGAGCAAACACTGTTTTTTTTAAACATAACTCTTTTATTACACTGATGTGAGAACAATATACTAAAGTGGATATAACTGAGCAACTCCCTCCATATGAAGGGTGCAAGGAATCAACACCATGTGAAAATATTTGATGTCATTCGAGCAGGTAGTATATTTGCAAAGATATTTGGTTTGAGCATTCTTGGACTGATCCTTTATAAACTTGAGCGCATTTCATATAATAGTGTAAAAGGAACTTAATTTCAGGCTTTGAGGTACTGTGATTATATACAGGGACCAAGATAAAAAACTATTATTCACAACCACATTATATTAGTGCACCTGACAGGGAGGATACTAGTGAGGTGAGAATGCTTATGAGGTCAGTATCCTTGGAATATAAATGAATCAGTAAGTATTAGAGACAGATAGTGTTATGTAATGCATTCCACAGAATGGATATACTGTCAAAATTAATAGAAATTATACAACATTATAGTCTTATTTTTTACAGCTTGATACAGAGAGATTTTATATGAAAAGTCCATGGAAAAAATTAGCAGCTTGGCATGCCTAGCATTTTTGACTACTGACCTTTTTTCCATAACATGCATGAAAAGCCCATAATATTAAGCTAACTCAGGTCTACTACAAGTGCTCACTTACAAATAGCTCAGTACGCATTTCCTTGTTCCACTTGCTCATGTTGGCAAGTACACTAATTCCCACCACTCCAATTCCTGTGCAATACCAAGATGACTATCCCTTCTAGAACCCTGACTCTAATCCTATAAGTCAAATCTAATTACTCACTAACCCTACAATCCCTTCTATTGACTTGCTAAGCCAAAGATCCCCATCCCTCCTTAACCCTGGGCTAAGTTCTGATCACTCCCTAAACCTAAAAGGCCCCTTCCACATTTCCATTCCCCATTTTCCATTTTTGCAATGACGCCTTGATTGCATTCAACCATTGTGGCAGCTCCATCCCTGAACTTAGGTTTGAGTTAGAGCAGCTGCTCGGGCAAGTGGGAGGATGGGAACAGTTGCCTGTGCTCCTGGCTGTGAGTTAGTAGAATCTGAATATGAGTAAAGGTCTCACTAACAATGTGAACTTGCATTTTTTATTTCTTATTGGCTGCTATTTTGTTTTAACTTTCCAAAAAGAAAACAGAAGAAAACTATTTAAATGTCAGGAGTGTTCTCATTTTTCAAGCATTACAAGAGGGATTTAAAAAAAATCAATATTTTTGCATTTTTAAAAGTTGGGATGTGTATTTGTTTTGTTCTGTTTCCATAAAAAAAATAAAATGGTTGCTTGAGTTACAACCATTATTAATGTTAAACTTGGATATCATGAAGAGATAGATGAAATTTATGAACTGTCCAGCAACATTGGGTTTACTGTGTGGTGGTCTGTTTTCTGCTTTAACTATAATAAAACTAAGTTTAAAGATTCCATTTACAGTGGATGTGACATCAGGTAGAAGTTTTCTTGCTCTTCTAAATTTTATAAACATCTACATCTAGTTTTCATGTTCTAACAAATCACTGTCAATTTCATTTTCTCAAGACACTTGTGTAAAAGTGTTATGTAGTTCTGGCTTGTGTCATATTTGAGAAAGTCATGTTTTAAAAAATGGGGTGTTTGATCAGCTTGGACAATTGTAAGCTGTGTACACTTTGTGCAAGACTGTTAATAGTTTGAGCCACATACTGCAATCTGGAATAATGCCATGAGCAGATGATGATGTCAGCAGTGGGTTCATGTCACCTCTGCTGATTGGACAGAATAGAAGGTAACACTGAGTCAGGGGACCTTACAGTAATAACAACCTAATGGAGAATGGGAACAGCCTCAGCATTCTAAGAACAGTCACTGACAGTCTTTACAAAGATTGCATTCACTGATACTGAATCCAGTGTCTGTGGAGGTGAACATTTGTGAAAAAATCTGTTTCAGTAACAGAAAATTCTAAAGGGTCATTAATTATGTCTGACATTAGTTATATTAGACTAACAGAATTAATTTGGTGAGTGTAATTTAACAGGCTAAGTGAGGTTAAAAAACACATATGACTACATCGCCGATAACTAAAGGGAGTAAGGTTGTAATAGTTCTAGTGGGGGCATAATTCCAAATAAATAAATGCAAAATATCTGATATGTTACTGACTCACCTAGCAGGAGTATAGAATGGAGTAATTCATGGTTATTCAGAAACTGTAGGGCATGAGATTGAAGTGTGGGTGGAAGGTGGAACAAATTGTATTGTCTCTGCCTCTATCACAGATTGGACAGGCTATACATATCCAGTTATTTGTAGAAATGTTGTGTACTTCTGTGTGTTTTATTTAGTTTTTAAGATCTTGGATATGTTCCATTTCTGATTCCTTAAGCAAAATAGCTTTAGTTCATTATCAGTACAGGCAGTCACTGAGAAACAAAAAGACAGAGAGAAATAAAATGAATTAAAAATGAAAAATGTAGACAGTGATTTATATGCCTGCACTAAAGTAGTTATGAAAGGTTTAAGAAAATGAACTTTGTGCAGTAATACCATAAAAGTATGACATTAGTCTGATGAGAAGTAATGAGATTTAAAAAAAAATTGATATCCTTGTCAGCTGCAGACACATGGCTAGACAATTAAAAGTGAAGACGGCAGGGCACCATGGGAGACATACAAAGAACTCATGACTTTAAAGTGCAGCACTATAAAATCAGCTCATAGAGAGACAGAGCGGAAGACAGAAAGAGAGAGAACTGAAGTGCAGTTTGAGTAAGTACAAGTCAAAGGGAAGCCAGAAAAATACCACCCAAGAAAAAGGAAAGGAAGACATGAAGCCAGGAATGCCAGAACTAGATGTAGGTTAATTTGTAGTTACTAATAAATGACAAAAAAATGCCTGGCAAAAGAAATGTAACACGCCCACTACCATATACAAGACAAAATGTAATGCAAGTTAAAACTTTAATGTATGTGCTCTTTCATTCTATCAAATATAAAACTCCCTCAGATACCAGGAAGTTTTATATTTGATAGAATTAAAGTGCTCATATATTAAAGTGTGAATTTGCTTTACAGTTTGTTTTTGTGGTTTTTACTAATGACAGTTAAGCAGTAAAACTACCTTAGCTGCTTTAACCTGCAGAGATCTATGTGCCTGTTATGAACAAAGATGATTTGTTTACTTGTTCTAAACAGGTTGTTGAGTGATCCTTCAGACAGAATGCAAGTAAGTGGACAACATTAACAAGTCAGTCATTGTATTAATTTTATTATGAATGAACAACTCATGATTAGATCACCAAGGTTTTTGACAAGACATCTGGACAAAAAATATTACTTTATTTCTATAAGCTAAATAAAAAGTAGCGAGGTGGCAACGTCTCCAACAAAACAAAACTTCTAATATCAAAACATCAAAAACTGATCACCAGTAACAGAATTTGTTAAGCGCTTTCATCTGCATACGCAGACTTCTTCAGAACAATGAACACAGCTACAATTCATCCTTTTAAAAACTTTTCGGCGCCAAATTTTCTTCATAAAATTTAAAGTGCTAGTGCCTGTTAATCTGATCTACTACTCATAGTACTAACTTATTTAAAACAATTTAAAATCAATCGATTACATACTCACTGTTACATAACTCAATTAATTTAAAACAGAATATGTTTAAAATATTTAAAAAATGTTAAACTATAATCTGTTTACCTTCTGAAGTTATCTTGAAACTCGAAGTTTCAAAATAAGTTCAGAAGGTAAACAGGTTATAGTTTAACATTTTTTAAACATTTTTTAAATATTTTTAACATATTCTGTTTTAAATTAATTGAGTTATGTAACAGTGAGTATGTAATCAATTGATTTTAAATTGTTTTAAATAAGTTAGTACTATGAGTAGTAGATCAGATTAACAGGCACTAGCACTTTAAATTTTATGAAGAAAATTTGGCGCTGAAAAGTTTTTAAAAGGAAGAATTGTAACTGTGTTCATTGTTCTGAAGAAATCTGTGTATGCAGATGAAAGCGCTTAACAAATTTGTTACTGGTGATCAGTTTTTGATGTTTTGATATTAAAAGTTTTGTTTTGTTCGAGCCGTTTTCACCTCGCTACTTTTTATTTAACATAGCTGACAGTGGGTCACCATCCATTAACAGGAATTTCAGGTGTTGCCTTTGGATTGTGTTTTGAGTTTATTTCTATAAGAGTATATAGTGTGTAAATATGCAGGAGTTAGGAGATCTGTAAAGATAGATAAATGATGAAACACCAAAGATTCTAAATCAAAGGTTATGTTTCTGTCCAAACAAAGTGTGTACAACTGTCTGCAAATGACACAAATTGTCTCACAAGTGAAAGAGTGCCACTCTCCTGGGGGCTTGCTCATGAGAAAAGGTAGTGGTGACTGAGAAGCTAACCATTGGACTGGTACAAAGGTGGCAGTACTCAACTGCTGTGCAGGACTGTGGTGGTGAAACAGAAGCTGAGTAATAAAATAAAACTACCTGTGTGAGTCAGTGTACTGATGCACCTATGGTCACAAGCTTTGGGGTGTGACACCATTAAGTATGAGACTGCAGATGAAACTCTACCTGTGTGAGTCAGTGTACTGATGCACCTATGGTCACAAGCTTTGGGGTGTGACACCGCAAGTATGAGACTGCAGATGAAACTCTACCTGTGTGAGTCAATGTACTGATGCACCTACGGTCACATGCTTTGGGGTGTGACACCATAAGTATGAGACTGCAGATGAAACTCTACCTGTGTGAGTCAATGTACTAATGCACCTATGGTCACACTCTTTGGGGTGTGACACCGTAAGTATGAGACTGCAGATGAAACTCTACCTGTGTGAGCCAATGTACTGATGCACCTATGGTCACAAGCTTTGGGGTGTGACACCATAAGTATGAGCATGCAGATGAAACTCTACTTCCCTGGGGAAAAAAAATTACTGTTCTATACCTTTGATATTATGTGCTTTTGAGTATTAGTATTCAGTTAAAGAGTGTTTGCTCTTTTGGAGTTTCAATCTTCTGATATAGACCCATGTTAAATATTTATGGCTCACAAGTTGAGCCAGATCTAGTGACATACAGGCATAAAGCTCTGGCTATGTCCCAGATAATCCGGGCTCAGTTAATCACCAAGATACTGGAAGAACTGACTATAGGGGAAGAGTGGAATGATTAGGCAAGACTTACTCACTTCTTGCCTCTCATTAGTGGGAAGGTATAGACTCACATGTCTAGGTTGCACATTCCCTTTGTAGAATCACTCCTAGAGACCTGAGATCTCATGAAAAAGCTAGCTTCAGGTAGTGCAGAGCATACTAAAAGTAATCACTTGCAGAAGGAGTGACACAACTTAATTAATACTTACTGTACATGGATCCCTATAACATTTTACTGGACATGCTCCTTAGGGGCTAGGGTTTAAGCAGGGAAAACCCTCTCACAGAGATACTGCCTGACTTTCTTCCTTAAGAAGAATAAAAAGGAAGTAGGTTTCTCATTTCCTGGTGGAATGAATGAGTCAGTTGAATGAATGGAGGGTGAAAAACACTGTTACTTCCTGCCTGGCTCAGGCTGTAGCTGAAACAGGTCCTTGGACTTACCCACCTACATGGTCAACAAAGTTAAATTCATAAAAAATAATACCAATCAATATAAGCTAACTGGATCAGTTTAACTCGTAGAGCAGCTGACCCATAAAATCTGCAGATGACAGTATGAGAAAGAAAGCAAATACTACCGTGCAACCTCCTCATGACTCCTACACCCTACCGTGCAACCTCCTCATGACTCCTACGCCCTTTTACTTACAGCACAACTATTAATTACACAGCCTCAACTCTGTAGGAACGGCATACACCATAAGGGTGGAAAAGTACTTGTATTAATGTTATGTAGCGGGAAGTGTCTACATGTAAAAACTTTCAAAGGCTGAGCTAGCTCTCCTATAATTCATACCTTCTACAGCTTGTTTTTGTTTTTTTTTACTTGACCAAATTTGTTTGCATCAGCAAACAAACAGTTGCTGTTCGGTTGAAGCCGTATGACATTTTAAGCTTTGGAGTATTTTCAAAAGTAGAACAGTTGACTGCAATAGGTTATATAGGACACAGTACTCCCAGTGCTGGTGATATTTTGCAGGAATTTATTTCTTTGCCAGTATTTGGTGTGTGGCAGTTCTGTTCAGAAGTGAATGGTGTGGAGAATACAGTATCATTTAATTTGCCAACCAGTCTTGTCATCTGGTAGGGATTATATAGACATATCATTGCTGGAGTGACTCATTTAGACATTTCATTTCATAAGTCCGTCTTTGCTGACCTCTTCTGTAATTGCTTCTCCACTACTTTCTCCTGTTTCCTAGACTTACAATCTGTTTTCATGTAACATATATTCAGTTTTTGTTTCAGGTTTAACTGTTAGTATATTCAGGACTTCACTAGTTGTATCAAATTCCATGCTCCCTTTCAAACACTGTATTTGTTGTCATACACATTTCATTTTCATGTTCTGCAACAGAACTGTGTTCATATGTCAGCATATTTACATTTTCTTTAAGATTTTTTCTTGGCATTTGTTCACAGTCTAAACATAGACAACCATCTCTACCACAGTTTTGACATTCCTTTGCACATTGCATTTATTATGTCCTTCACCACATTGTAAACATCTTTTTTAAGCATTCAGCAGCCATATGAGTAAGGGTCTCATAAAACGTTGGTTCCATTTTCTTATAGCCGCCATTTTGCCCATTACTAATACCAACATTTGATAAATGCCTAGCATTTATACTTTTATAAATGGAGAGACTCATGCTTCCCATCTCCATGTCCAAATATTCCTTATGTTTAGAAGCTTCTCAACACCATGCACTATTTGGTGTCTGTTTCAAATATCTTTCTGTATCTTTTCTTAAAATATCACCTATTCTCGATTATATAATTAGCCTTCTGTTTACCTGTAAAGCGTAGTTACTCCCCCAAAGCATTCTTCTGTAGAATTTTTTTCTCATATCCCATCATATATTTATCTGATAGCAAAAGATTTTGAATAAGACATAAATATGTGTTTTGGAGAACATCTGCTCAGCCATGACACCTAGATATTTTCTCAAGCTATCTCAAACAACATTACTGTCAATTATGTCTCCATCCTTTGTTTTAAACTATCTCACTAGCCATGTCCTGACTGCTGGTACTCCAGCTAACAAATCTTGTGGTGTCTATACAAGTGTTGCATAACTAATGTTAAGTCTAAGTGGCTTTGGTACCAATACCTGGTATACCAGTTCATCTCTTACCCCGGCTGCCCTATAGACCAGGTAGTTCTGTTCTTCGAGGTAGGGATAAGCTAATAGGGGTCCAACAGGGAATCTTCCCCCATGGACATTTTGAAACATGCAACAAAAGTGAAATTATAAGAATGATAATTTGTTATATCAAACCTAATGTCATTAATGAATGGAAAGACTTAGCAATCACATTACAACAAGAACATCTGCTACAAAGAATATTACCAAATGCAGAAGGTTAACTGTAAACATTATATAGATATATATATATATATATATATATATATATATATATATATATATATATATATATAATCATAAGTAGAATGAACATAATTACTGTGGATTGAATTCATAAAGGTACTGCAATCTGTACACAGAGGTGTACATGTTGCAGTACCTTTTCCCAATTCTGCATTGGTCCTTACATGGTGCTGCAAGGGAGGTGTACATGTTGCAGTACCTTTTCCCAATTCTGCATCGGTCTTTACATGGTGCTGCACAGTCTTCTAGCATGAAGAAGTGTGGCACTGTGAAGGGCTGGCCCTGCAACCATACTGAATGCTAATGAGACATTCCATGGGAAAGGCATATTCTAATTATGCTATGTACTCTCTCCCCGGAACCACCTCTAGGAAATCTACAAAGCCATTCCCACCACATCACTGTACTGAACATGACCAAAAGGCCATGCTTAACAACCCAGCATAAGTGTGAATGGGGGACGACTAGACACCAGGGATTAATCCTTAAAGTGCCATAGTGACACTGACATCATAATAAGTATAGGGTGGGGGGAACCACCAGCCACTAAGAACTGATTTTAAAGTGCCATAATATCACTAATGATAGTATGGACATTGGGCAGGGGGGGATCCATTGAACATCAGTGAAAAAGTGAAGTGCCATAATGACAACAACAATATAATGGGAATAGGGGTGGGTAGAGAGCCTGGACACTGTGGATGACTCAAGGAGTAAAGTGCCATATAGGCACCAACAGCATTACAAGGATTGGAGGGTTGGGGGATACACTAGACCACCAGGGCCTAATAAATACATGCCATTATTGTACTCTAGCTATTATTGAGTGTAGGGAACCACAGGAGCACTGATAGAATAGGAGTAGGTACAAGGACTGTGGTGTGTGTGTGTGTGTGTGTGTGTGTGTGTGTGTGTGTGTGTGTGTGTGTGTGTGTGTGTGTGTGTGTGTGTGTGTGTGTGTGTGTGTGTGTGTGTGTGTGTGTGTGTGAGACAGCCACTGGAGAGGACATGCCACTACCTATACAAGCAGCAGGTTACTATCATGGCATGCAGACTGGTAACAATCTGCATTTCTTGTTAGTAACTATAATTCAAGGAATATGCAAATTAGCTCATAATGATGTCTTTCATTGTGGTTAATATGTTTCTGAATTGCAAGTGAGAGAATGGCCTTTTGCTCATGCTAGGCATTTTAATGAATTCCATGGCATGAGTTAATATATCAAATAAACATCTGCCCCTCCTGTAAAAAATATGGAGACCATCACTGAGGTTTTGTTATAACCAAAGATCATTTTGCAAAAATTTCCAAAATGATAAACTATTTTGACAATCTAAGTAGAAAGAACATTATTCCCTGCAACAAAGTATAATTCTTGTTTTAACACTTTATCCCTTTGTTTACTCTTAAGATGTAAAAGCATCCTAGATGCACATGAAGCTTCTTGTAAAGCCATAAATGATACCTAACAATATGTCTGCATCAGTCATTCTCCAGATTAACCCCCCCCAACCCCATAAAAACATGTAAATAAGATGTTGAGTCTCCCTTAAAGTATTACTTTCTAACTACATAATCTTCGGACTCAAAGCATTTCCCGATGGGGTAAGGAAGAAATAAAAAGGGGAGGATGGCAGCACAAACGACTGGTGCATGGTGAAGTCAGCCTGTGTCCTAAAAAGGGGAGGATGGCAGCACAAACGACTGATGCACGGTGAAGTCAGCCTGTGTCCTAAAAGGTACAGTGGATATTCAGCTCTAGGCTAATTTGCTTCTCTCCAGTGATTTATACAGAACTATGAGCATGTGCATGTGTGTGTGTGTGTGTGTGGGGGGGGGGGTCTTTGTTTATGTATTGTTTGCACTGTGGTTGTCTTTTCTTTCTTGAGCACTTGCATTGCAGTTTTTGCTGTCATAAATGTATTAAGAGAATGGAATAAATGCCTGCTGTGCTGGTATGCATTGCGTGTAATTTGTGCTGATTTTCATTGTATATTTATCATCAAATTGTATGCACCTGAAGCTTTGACTATGGTTTCTGTAGATAAAGTGCATTTAGCCACACTATTTATATCAGCATTTCTGCATTTTAATAAAGTACAGTTCACCTCCCTTATTTTCTCTCTTGCTGATGGATTTCAGCTGGTGCTTGCTTGATTTTCAATTTCTGTTTGCTACTTAAGCAATCCTTAATGAGGCATATTTGAGTGACTGCATATACCATCCAACACATATTCAAGTATATCATGATGCTACTTATAAGTAGAACATTTATAATTACTATATCCATTAATGAATTTGTTTTCTTTAGAGAGTTAATATTCA
This sequence comes from Protopterus annectens, assembly GCF_019279795.1. NCBI lineage: Eukaryota > Metazoa > Chordata > Ceratodontiformes > Protopteridae > Protopterus > Protopterus annectens. The sequence goes on from NC_056749.1 coordinate 767,461,773, forward strand.
GTTTGTGGTACCCGAACATCTAATATTTTTCCTGATAATAATAAAAACAGGTTTAATGCAATAAGCATAGGTGTTATGAGGTACACCACAGTGATAAGATGATTAAAAAGCAAGATTTTTTTCTTTCTCTGTCATACAGCTTCATTATTTTGAAAATGATGTGCATTGCATTGCAGTTAACCAGATTGAGATGTGTCTTCTTCCAAATGAGTTGTGTATGTTATCAACAGGGCTTTATCTGAGGTAGTTTGAGATAAGTAACAGTAGAAATATGACTAAGCAGTCCCAAATCAGCAGTGATCACCTTTCCATCTCTTCCCATTTTTTCATTATTTGAGGTCACTTGTCAGTACTTACATCTTTAATTTGTACATGCAGGATGTGTCTGATATAATTACTGTCTGCACAATGAGGTATGCAATTGGTTTGTGGTGCCTTTATTTTATGAAGACTATATTGTCTATTTATGTTGGAAAGAATTATTTTCAGAACTGCCATAATTTCCACGGTGTACATCAAACCCAACTCTTAATCATTGCAGACATTTCCAGATTAGAAAATATAACAGGATTTCTGCTGCATTTCATTGTGATGGATTTTGCCTACAAAGCATATTAAAAAGGATATTCTTTCCTGTTGCATTCATTAGATTCATAGTGTACTTGAGTAATATAATGTATTGCAGCTGAAGGCATGTTTTTAAAACATTAGTCCATGAGACAGTTTCTTGTTCTTTCTTTCCATTTGTTTTCATCTATTCAGTGTTTATGATATTCTTTCCTGACTATATTCCCTCTTGAGTACTAAAGCAGTACATTATGTCACATTGTAGAGTCTGCTTAGTTGGAAGATTTACAATCAAAATTTAATTTCCTCCTAATGGCAGTGAAATATTGAAGTATCTTTTGGAACAAATTCAGTTTTTCTCACAAATGTGGGTAAATTGAGCATGGCTGGCCATGTTGTTGTATTTATGGTAATTATTCCACAGTAATTAATGGTCTTTCCCTTTTATGTTATTGTTCTGGCAGTACTATATTTCATTGTTCCATTTTTTTATTATATTCTTTTAGCTTTCACATATCTATAGACATTTTGGCATCTACAACATTGTCTCTGTTATTTTTATTTTAACACATCCATGTACTTAAATTATTTGCTGTTCTTTTGTAACATATTTGCCATACTGCCCTATTAGCAAATTTGTAACCACACCCCTTATAACTGTTTTTTTCCCCTGCTATGTCTGCCAGACTGTTGTTGTACTCATTTATGCAACTATTTCATAATCTGTCATTACTGCTATAACTTCAAAAAACACTATGCCTGCACGTTTTATTCGCCTTAACCATATTATATTTTATAGCATCATTCTGTTAACCTAACTGTATGCCTGGACCTTTTGTATCATCCTGTAAACTAACTGTATATCTGAACCTGTTGTAAAGAAAAAAATATTTTATGTTTATTTGTTGTAAAGAAATATAGGTTTTGATTATTTTTTTAATAAATGTCTAGTTGGAGCCTTTCTCCCCAGGCCTCCATTGAAAATGAGCTCACTCCGGCCCAGTGGACACTCCTGGTAAACAAATGTGAAATAAAATAAATATCTGATCATTATATTTACATGTTCCAGCAATATTTCTGATCTTATGTTTGAAAGTAAGCATGCTTTTAGCACTATCAGCATAAAGACCAGAAATTAAATGATTTGCACATATATGGCATCTTCCTAATGACAAAGTTCTGAAAAAGTATCATTTAAAATTAAATGATTTATCTTTTCAGTTTTGATGACTTATGATTGTGTATTTAGTGCTGTCATTTGTAAAATTGTGTCAAAAGAGGTGGTTAAGGGACATGAAAAGTCTTTTACAGATCAATAATAAACAATCAATGCATTGTCTGTACTTATGGATAGGGCATCCATTTTCTTTGATATTTTGGTATGATTTGCAGTTTCTAATAAACGTAATTTACTATAATTCTCTGGAAAGCAGAATCGAATGCAAGTATACTGACCAGTATGGGTTCCTATTTTAATTCAGATTACATGTGGAATCTCCTGAATAGCATGCAAGCGCACTGACCAATACGGGTCGCTATTGAAATTCAGATTACATGTGGAATCTTCTGAATAGCATGCAAGCGCACTGACCAGTACGGGTCGCTATTGAAATTCAGATTACATGTATAATCTTCTGAATAACATGCAAGCATAGGTTCCTATTGAAATTTAGATTACATGTGTAATCTTCAGGATAACACTATGACTATGCCGAGGAATGTAGGGAATATATATTAACTGCAAGATTGCAGTACCTTGGAGTATTCCTCTGTTCCAAGGGAAAATGATTTTGGAGTTACTGTATATAAATAGTATTGTACGGGGCATGATCCATAATGGCAGGGGATGCAGGATGGGTGAAACTGCCCCTGAAAAAATTGTTTAAATGTATTATAGTGTATATTCATTTTCATAAGAGAATACAGGGTCTCTGTTTACTCATTGAAGGTTCACTTCCTCAATCCTCCGATGAGCGAACACAACACAGCGAATGTTCAATAATCGAAGATTCACTTCAGTGAATGTATGACACAGGGAATGTAACTAGTTGGTCATCATGCACACAGCAGTATTTCAAAAAAAGCAAACAATGAGTAGACAAATTGCTGCAACACAAAACGAAACAACCAAGCCAATGAAAAAACGTTTATTCCTCTAGCGCCTCGGCCACAGTAAGCCTTCAAGGAGTACCCCATCATCCACAAAAAGCAGTTTAAATAGTAACAGTTAATTAAACCATAAAACAATAAAACAATCAACCAATTAATTAGTAAAATTCAGTCAAATAACACTTCTCCAGCAGCAGTCTGTATTCAGACCTTTAGGTAACAAAGTACTATACTTCAAAATAAAAATTGTTTCTTTCTTTAAAAGTAGCTTTTCAACAATGGTAACATCAAGTTCATCAACAGCTGTCATCAACAAATACTAATCTCTAACTTCTAAGGTAGACAAATTGTTTTTTCAGCTCAAAAAAAAACAGCCTGATAACTTAGTCTACGCATACAAAGCTATTCAACTACTTAAGATTGAAAGTACTACTTGGAAAATAAGTAGATTACCTTGGATCCTGCAAGCTCTTCAGTACATGTGCTCTGCATGCTCTCCGCCATGTGCTTGCTACTGCTACATTCTTCAGCCTAAAATAACACAAAGAAGACAAAAATGTCGTCTGATGCTGACTCTGTGGACACAGACTTCTAAAACTTAATTTTTACTGACTGCTTTTCTAGAAAAAGACACTTTACCCAAAAGACCAAGAACGGGTAAGCAGCAAGAATCTAGTTAAATGCCCAGTAAGAACAAAACTGAACTTTCAAATCTAGAGGAACTTAAAATAGCACTACAGCCTTTACAACTAGCTGTTCAAATTTTTTTGGACCAGTTAAAAACCTTCGGCGAATCCATCAACCAGATCATAACCAGGGTTGAAAAAACAGAAGCTAAAGTACTGGACAAAGAAGTTAAAACTGAAACACTACAGAAAAAATCTTCTTCAAATGCAAAATACATACTGGAACTACAGCAAAAAATACTGGACCTGGAAGCAAAATCCAGACGCAACAGCATTATTATCTAAAGGGGCTTGCCGGAAAGCGTGTGTCAGTCTAGCTTGTTAAATACAATTTTCAACATGTTTGCCATCTTACTAGGTAACACAGCTGAAGCTAGACAAATAGTCATTGAGAGAGCCCACAGAGCTCTTCACCCCCCTTTGGATTCTACCAGACTACGTCTAGTCTATGTCAAACTTCTTAACTACCAAGATGTTAGCAAAATACTTACTTTGAGAAAAAAATAAAGAAATCCGTTACCTGCAATGGAGCTAAAAATCTTTTTTAATTAAGACTTGTCACTACAAATTAAACAAGAAAGGCAGAAATTGCCCCCCTTCTGTGCCTCCTTGATACATAATCAAGTCAAGTTTCAGATGAAATATCCTCATATCATTTATTTTCAACATAGAGACTCTGGATATACAGTCTCCAGTGTAAAAGAAGCTAAATAAACCTTTCTCAATGTTTTCAAAACTCTTCCTGAAGCTAATACAGCAAAACACTGAATGCAATAACTGTTTGTTCTTTACATATTTCAGCAACAAGAATCTACATTCCGACTTTATAAAATCAGTTATTTTAATCCTTAAATATCCATTCTAGCACTTACCATGGCCAAACAGCAGCTTTATGGACATCCAAAGCGCTTTGTTCTATGTGGGAACTGCTGATCTGCTCCATACCACGATCTCCCTGATTTTACAGCTCTGAGAAGGCCCAAAAACACTTTGGTTTCAACTCTGACCTCCCTACCCAGACTGCAACTCTCTCTTAAAGGCCTCTAGCCTTAAAAATGTGGTTTACAGAATGAAACTTAAAAATGATCTTTTTTTTTTTTTTGGTTCCTGCCTCATTTCTAAGTAATGAATCACCCTCAAATGAGTTTTTAGTGAGGAACTCTCCTCAAGAATAATCAATTCTGTTTTTTTTTCCCAGCATCCTTGGACTATCGCTGCTGTTTTACTAGGTCTAGAGTCAATACTGCTGATGCTTATACACAGGACTTCATACCTACTCTGTATACAACCCTTCAGCTAAGTAAATACTATGTGGTTTGTTGCTAGTTTTCTGTAGCCTTTACAGGCTACATCCAAGATGTTAAGTTATACTGCTGCATTATATTTAACATGGCTTAACCCTCTCAATTTTTGTACATATCCTTATACTACTGTTACCAGTGATTCCGCTTATCTTAAACTAAGTTTCAAGGCAGTCCACGGTTAAATGTGCTGCCTTTCCTACAAGTTTGTGGCTTTTGTATTATCATATGTTATCAGTGGCTCTCAAACTTTTCCATACAAAAGATACATTAACATGGGCAAGACATACTCACAGCCCTTCACATATTCATTTCACAGTGCCTCCATGCTGTAACAGGATGCTAAACACAGATATAATACTATTTTATTAAACTGATATGTTTCCCTCTCACTTTTTGGGCACGACCCATGAATATGTTGCAGAAAAATCATACGCTTTATGTTCATGAAGGCTCACTCACTTACACTAAAAGGCTATTGACCTATAACAGTTCCTCTCTAAATAAACTGGGTTGCTGCCAGAGTTATACCTGTTGTCATTGCCTACAGTATGTTTTCTGCTCGATACTATTAACTTGGTTTCTATAGTATAATTAGTATTAACTGAAAGGCTGAACTTGATAGATGGTAAATGTGTAATTTTTCTGTTACATGTGAAATGTTTACAGTCTTTCTTTGCAAAATCTGCCAGGTGTTGACAGTTGTGAAATGTTAACTATACCTATTTCTTAGTTCAATTTCATGTTGAAAATGTTTGGTTATATTGTACTTTTAATCTTTATACATGGAGAAGTATCTCCACAAAATGGAATAGAAGGCTTTATTCAAAGTACTTTCATGCAATTCAACATGGGTTGTGACATTTTTTGTGCCATACTTAAATATTCAATTACACTTTATGTGAGACCCACCATAATTAGCTCTAGTCCCTACTCCCTACCTTACCCCACCTAACACACTAAGAGCTAGAGATTTGCAGTTGAAATGTTAGGAAGTTATGCTAGCTATACTCTGTAAGTATTTTTTTAACTTTGGGATTATATACTATTAGAAATACAGCACTTAGAGATTGCATGCTCACTAATCATCTCAATGTTTATAAAGTTAGATTTCTATCACTTACATTCCCTATCTCTTTCAGGATATGTAGGTTTGTGATTAGGCACAAGGTAATTGCAGGAAGACACTTACACCTATGTCCCTACAAATTAAGGTATCTACTGTCATATGGTGCAGAGGTTAGCATTGTCGCCTCACAGCAAGAGGGTGTCTGGTTCGATTATCGGCTGGAGTGCCTTCTGTGCAGAGTATGCATGTCCTCCCTGTGGTTGAGTAAACGTTAAAGATGTGCAGGCAGGAGCATGTGTATGTGGGTGTTCCTTCTTTGAAGGCTGGGTGCCGGGCTGGCAACTTGACACCGTAAAAATCCACTGCCAATCATTAGTGGACTGGTGATCCACTGTGGTGACCCCTAACCGGGAAAAGCAAAAAGACTGTCATATTTCCCCATTTCTCCCTATCACTGTAACCAGTTATAATCCAGCTCCATGTGGCTAATTGATTCATGGAATATTAAGGAGATTCAGATAGAAAAGAAAACAATTTTTTCACTTAGTCTGTAAAGCTAAAGCCAACTTAACTCTAGGAAACGCTTTTATTACCTGAACAATGCAACTCTGCGCGCAAGAAAAAATGGATCAAGTCTATCATAGCCTCTGGCAAGAATATGAATAGCCCAGGGGTAGCTGTCATAGTCAAAGAGAACTTCCCCCAGGAAATCAAAAGCTATGACAAGATACTAAAGGCAGATGGTGTTACATAACATTCTGTTGCCCACACTTAGGCAAACCTATTGTCCTATTAAACTTCATTTCTTTGGAGTTGCAAATGCTCTTATAGACTTTGGTGCTCCCTTAGGGTACAATTGGAAAAAAAGGGATATGAAAACAATGACTTTGTCCTGGGAATTCGCAATATTACATTTCCCCAACAGGATTATCCAAACTTCAGACTCGTATCTTAATAACATTATTTTCCCTTGTCAAACTTTATATCACCTTTAGCTAGAAGGCTAGATCTCTACTCACTTGGGATGGATTTAAACAATGTGTTACTAAACACTTACTTGCTCACAAATATCTGAAATACACCCAAAGACGTAGTGCACACTTTACTAATATTGGGATACTTTATTTGATAACTTTCTAGCGTAATCTCTGTTAACTTATTTATTTTGTTGGACATGAGGCTAATCTGTAAATAGTTATTTGTTGTTTATAAGTATATATTACTTTCATTGTTTTTGTTGTGCATTGCCTCTTACCATTTTGTATTGCATTATTAAAAATTGTTAATAAAAAGATTAAAAAAAAAAAAACAGTCAAATGCTATGAGCTCCTACCACCACAAGATTTTTAGCATTTCAGTCTTGTCATCACACAACAACCTCCACAATTGAGAAAGCATTGACTAAGCAACAACAAATTCCAGGATAGTCAACAGAAAAATGACTGGTGCTACTGCTCCCACTGACAACTATAAACAGCAGTGTATAAAAAGGACTGCAGTGTTAAACACCCAGTGATTTGTAGGTTCTGCTCCTGTGGCTGGCTGAGCCATTTTAAAGAAACAAAGATGGTGAGAAGAGTTAGTGAAGTAAGGTTTCCAAGGACCTTGACATGCCTTTCAGTAATTGGAGTATTGTCTATCTGCATCATGTAACTGCCTGTTTAGATTCAGGATGGTGTGTTTATCATCCCCAAGTGTGTGAAGTAGCACTGCTGTCAGGTAAACATCCAATGCACCCATCTGGACAATGAACTCTTCATTAAAACTAGATGTTATCAGCACTGGGGGTACACAAAGGGTTGCTTTCAATAATGAAAATGCCCTGTTAGTCTCATAAGAAAATTTCTCCTAATTAGAGAATGATACCCTAGTATGTTCTCTGAGAGGGTTAGCCAAGGTGGCAAAGTGATGTCCCACTAGACTAGTTAATAACTTACAGGCCAAAAAGACCCTTATTTTTGGTTTTGATCAGTGAAAGAGGACAGCCTTTGATGACCTTCGTCTTTTCCATGTGAGCATTGTCTAGGTTCTTAATGTACACAATATACCTAACCTCTTTCATCCCATGGTAAGACTTGACAAGACTGGAAATTGGCTGAACTATCCAAGATCAGGGCCTAAAAGGGAGCTCCTTTCTCATCCGCATCATCTTGGGCATCTCAGCTGAGCCACACATTACAATGTTCCTCTCAATTGTCCAGATTTATGCAGAATTGTCTAGATTGTTGTATCATGTTTGGTCTTTTCCTCATGAAATGTGTGGTTTTCTAGAAAATCATTTGGGGATTGACGTCATTAAATAATAAAGCGAATTTGAGTTTCAGACTTCATATCCTTCAGTAAATGCTGAATAAATAGAGAACCTGTTATTCTGTTATTTCAGAGCAATATTTATAATCTGTCCCTCATTTTGGATGTTTATCCCACTATTTTTAGCTTTGTCCAGATTTCTTGCACTTTGACATTGAGAGGTAAGAATCACATACATTTTTAGCAACGGCCTTATCTTTAGCTATCTGCTAGGAAATACCCTCTGGGTATTTTCTGAAGGCATTACTACTTCACCAGGTAAGTACTTCTGTAGACAAAAGTGAAGAACCCCTGTATCTTTTAATGAAGTAATTGTGACCCTCTTTTCAAGCAACAACATATTTGTTTTATCCTTAACTTATTTCCCTCATTTATATCTGAGAAGAATAATCCAGCAAGAAACAGTCCCAGAGCAAGAGCTGTGCAGAACACTAATTGTAACCCCTAATGTGGAATATAGGTAACCACCACAATGACTTATTGCATTCTGTTTTTGAACCAGTGTTTGTCATTGAATTATGTATGGGATGGAAATTAATGCTTTTATTTTGGCAGATATTCCATTATATGGTATAATGACAAGTTAGCAAGGTTAAGCAGCATGCACCCTGAGTGCTTTGTTAAACACTGGTGTCTTTAACTAAGCCATATCATTGCATATCTAAAAGATACAGGTCTCTTTTTTAATTTCTCCAAATATTTTGGGTTTCTAATACCATGACAGGAATGGACCCCATTCCTTAGTCAAAGTACAATTAAAGATCATGAAATTAGTATTATTTCAATGTTTGATGTCAGACAGAAGTGCTCTTCGCAGCATCCATAATTTGCCCAGTAATGACTCCTTCTGCAAGTCATATGGAGTTACATGTATTGTTGACATATCTAAATACACTTGTAAATTATTTTTTATAAGACCCATTGCTTCTACTACTATTTTGAATGGCTGGTATCTTTCTTCCACATTGCTCTCATTTCTGCCTGCAAATCCTAATATTTTATGACTTTGTGTCTCTCTGTTTGAAAAACACTTTAGTCACTGGGTATGGTGATTTCAATGACCAATGCTACTTTTGTCTTCTTTTCATGGACCACTATATCTGGTTTTCTAGCATCTATATTTTGAACTGTTGGTAATGGATGATCTCATGTGATATAAACTTCAGCATTTTCTATGATGCTTTGTGGCTCATGTTTCCATTGTTTTTCAGCCACTTCTGTACCATAGAGTTTGCACAATCAGTACTGCAACAGTCTTGCCACATTATTATGCCTTTCAGTATACAGTTCTTCTGCCATTGGTATGTCACAACCAACAATGAGTTGTGCGAATGTTTCAAATTCGTTTTTACAAAACCTACATTTGTCTGTTTTTCCCAAAGTTCAATGGACTTTGTAAACCAATGTGTATGCAGCCCACTATCTTGGGCCACCAATATTACCTTTCATCTCTTGATTTGAATTTGCCTCTCCTTAACCATTCCTGCATTCTTTCCTCATCAACATGAGGGTCTTCCAGTAGTTTTCTACACTTGCAACTATAATTATGCATTTCCCACATTTCTTGCATTCCCAACTGGTCCTGCACCTTATATTCTTTCTTTTTTTTTTTGGCACACTCAGTTGCTGCCTGATTTTTATCTACTTCTAGTTTGATTTCCATTCCTGCTTGACACCGATATGCTTCTTCTAGATTAAGCAGAAAAGTCATCTTAGATTTATTCTCTTCATGTTTCAAAACTTTCACTACGTTTGGGTCTTGTGAGGTCAGCAGATGTGTGGAGTCCCATGATTGCAGATCTATATATGTAATCAATGTCAAGGAGGCCATCCCTCCTTTGGAACGGGGAATATATAACCTTGATATGCACTGATTTTTATGAATCATTTGGTGAGCATGAAGCATCCTTCTTGTCTAATCTGTCCAACACATTTTGGGGCTAGTCAATCACTCCAAAACTGTAAGTTAGGACAGAAGGAGCAAATCAGTTTATAGTTTGGATTTTGTTCCTAGATGCCAATGCTGTTTTCAGGATTAATTTAAGTCTTCTATAGTATTCCTTACTAAGTTTTAGTCACATTTCGTCATGTTTTATTTTTGATCCTTCATCAGTTCCTAAATATTTATACATGCCTTCTTGCTTAAGTTCTTTTATATCACATTCTTGTCCCAAACTGATGTTTTCCTGCTTTAAAGGTTGCTTTTGCACATTAATAAAGACCAAATGACATTCTTATATCATATGAAAAAGTTTTGACAACTTGCAGTTGTGCTTTCAGTTCCTTAGCTGATGAGCTATACAGTTTTAAATCATTGACGAAGAGAAGATGAGAAGTCTTTACACTTTGTTGTTTTCTAAGAGCCAAATTATGTTCATGGCCTAAGCTGTTAAGTAGAGAGCTTAATGGGTTAAAGGCAAGGCAGAATAGCAGTGGTGACATAGAGTCACCCTGGAATATCCCCCTTTGAATGTTTATCCTTGGGATACTAATTTGCCCTTTATCATGACTTAATTGCAAAGTGATCTGCTAATGTTTCATGGTCAGTGTAATGTAATTGATCAGTGTAGGGTGTATCTTATACATTTTTAAGCACTCTTTTATGCATGAATGCAGGACACTATCAGATGCTTTTTTGTAGTCAATCCATGCCATACTTAGATTCTTCCCCTTTTTACAGTTCTCCACTAAGAATTTATTTAATAACAAATGATCCTTTGTTCCATATTACTTAGTCATATTGCCCTTTTGATCTACTTCCATAACTGACTTTTCTTCTAAATGACTATAAACTCTGATGGTATCATTTCCAGTCTGAAGTTTATATGTCGTCGGAAGGCAAGTTATTGGTCTATAATTTTTAGGGTAGCTTGCAGGTTCACTCTTAAGTAAGATCATTGTTTTTCCTGTTAGCCAGGTTGGTGTCTGTTCAGGTTGCTCATATAGATAGTGCTTACTCATGGCTAAGTTTTTGTGCAAAGATGTTAATACTTTTAATGAAAAGTTAGGTACTGCATCTGGGCCTGGGGTTTTCCAGTTAAAGGCTTTTCTTAACTTTGTTTCAATCTCTCTGGCTGTTACTTTATCCCATTTCATATTCTGTACCTTTAAACTTCTTATTCTTTCTTTTACTTCTTCTACCCATTTAGCATCTTTATGTTCCACAGTATCTTCATAGATAGTTCTCCAAAATGTCTTTATTTCTTCTTTTGTTGGCGGTTTTTCAATTTCTTTTACCTTGTTTCCCAATTCTGTATAAAACATTTTTGGGTCATAAGTAAATTGCTTATTTTGTACTTTTCCTTTATATTTGTCTGCATATCTTCTAAGTTTTTCCTGCCTGTGCTGAGATTTTTTGTTTATTTGTAACATTGCATGTTAGATCCTGGTCTGTTCTAATACTGTGCATTGCTTTTATCATGTCTATCTTTTATTATTTTTGTTGATCTGTTTCCTCTTGTATATTCTTCTAACAGTGACACTTCTTGTCTTAATTGCTTTATAGTTTGCTCTTTTTCATACTTCCATGATGGTATATAAGTCCCATGTATGATTTTGAATATGTTACGTTATGACTTTTTCAATGATTTAGCATAGAAAACTGCTCAAATTGACAGGCATAAACTACTTTAGGTCTGCTGTGAACTGCAGTGTAGGGGACTAAATCCTTGACTGTAACCCAGATGATCAGAGTTTGATTAGTTTCTTGGGTGCTGGAGAGGCTGTGTGGTGATGATGAGAGTGGGTGACTGATACCCATTTAAAGTCTTAGGGGTGAGGAGGCAGACGGATAGGTTGGCTGCTCTACTGACATGAAACAGAGGCTGGGTGTTTCCTGAAACAGAAGGCAGAACTGGAAGGGACTGGAATATGATAAAAGGTGCACTTTCCAGAATCTTCCGCTTTAGTTGTTTCTGGGGATCAGCAATAGTGCTTATATAGTGGCATGTCAGTATAAAGTCAGGGATGTAGTATAAAGTCCCTAGATGCAGCTTATATCATGTTATCACATGACTAGCTACTGCCCCGCAGGGGAATAAATGGGGCAGTTGGTCATGGAAGGCTGATGATTGACTGATAGTGGAGACAAAAGATAATTGAAAAAATTTATTTAGGTATGATTACCCCCTCAGTGAAATGGTATCACTGTAGCCTTTGTGTACTAGTCAGTGATTTGTCCATATGATAACATTTTATTTAACACGGCTGAGAATGGTTCAGTCAGGATTCCTTTGTAGCCCCAACTATCTGGTCATCTGAAACTCGAGTTTATAATTTTACACGTCAGCAGTTATGAGGTATGTGCTTACATACTGAATGTCTATCCTTGTGTGTATATCACATGGCAGCATTTTCATTAATATGACTGTCAATGGTTTGGTGAGGATATCCTTATTTCTGTGTGGGAAATCATTGCGTTATCTGGTCCCATTTGAGTTTGTAATTTTATGTGTCAGCAGTTATTATGTACATATCTGCATATAGGATGTCTTCCTTGTGTATATAGTACTTTGATATATGTCTTCGATTATTGTTGCATATGCACAATATTTTCTCTGCAAGATCATTTACTATTTCTTGAGACTGGGTAGTCTGTTCATTGCTTATTGATAACTTGTTACAGGTATAGCTTTCAGTTTCAAATTTCTTTTCTTAAGAAATTTTTTATTAATTTAAAATATTTACAATATATATGCAGAAAAAAAGAAACTCAACATCACATATTGTTATACAAAGATAAGAATACATTGAATAAACAAGGTAATATTATACAATTAACACTGTAAGAGTCTCGGCATTTTATTTTCAGGTTATCCTAACTACTAAAAGTCTTAGTATGATTTTATTCTGATTGCTTCATTTTCAGTTTTACATAGTATTGATGTTCAAGTCTTTTGGCTATTCCCAATTAGTGGTCACCACAGTGGATCACCGGTCCGCTATTCATTGGCAGTTGATTTTTACGGTGTTCAGTTGCCAGCCCGGTGCCCAACCTTCACAGAAGGCACAAACACATTCACACCCCAACATGCATGTCTTTTTAAAGCTCACTCAAAAACAAGAAGGACATGCTGACTCCTAAATTTAAAAATTCTTCGAATGTAGGAACGGAGTTTCATTTCCACTTCATTTCCACTTTTTGGTAATAACTTTTCTATCAACTGCCAAGAGAGACCTAAATGTTTTTGCTCTTTGGCATTTACAGATACATGAAGTGAAACATTCATTAGTATTATTGATCTAGTTAAACAACAATTATCAGACTATAACCCCTTGACAGCATACTTATCTCTTCCCAATATACATTTAATTTTTCACAATCCATAAATGTGTATCAATTCAGCTTTTACATTTTTGCTCCAACAAAACAAAGAAGTAATTTTACTACTTAGAGATTGCATAGGGAGTAGGAAACATCATATTTATATATTTCCACTTAAAAACTTTCCTGTATAAACTTGAAGAAGTTTGACTAACTGATTTAACTAATAGAGTTTTATTCTTACCATCTATTGAGTCACTCAATCCACTACTGTCTAAAGAGTTCCACAATTTTGCATCAAAATTATTGTTTATAATTAACTTATGGACAAGCTTCCTTTGTAGGTCAATCTAACTTCGATAATAACATTCATATATTCATAAAATGAGGGAATAGTATTCTGTTCCTCTTTGCTCATATTATTTTTCCTTTCAAATGTTTGATGTAATTAAAGAATAACTTGTTATTGATTTCAGCTTTTCGCATCAGTCTGAGTTCCTAGGTAGAACTAGAAGGTTTGATTTGAAAAGTAAGTAGTTTTCATACTTATAATCAACCACATCTGTTTCTATAATAAGGGTTTTCTTTAAAGTTAGGTATCACTTCATTTTTCTGTTGTATACCTTATTAATTCTCTAATTCCGGCCTAACTTTCATTTATTTGCTCTCTTTCTGAATGTCCATCTTCATTATAGGAGGTTACTAGTCATTCAGTCTTGCAGATTATTAAAGAGCTTAGCACAGATTCCCAATTGCTTGAAAGCTCTGCCTGGTTATGTGACCTTCTCATTGTCATACAGTAAGCAAATAAAAGCAGAAAGATTCAAACCCTGTAACCCTGACACAGGAACTGGCTCATTAACAATTCAAAACATTCGTCCTATCTGCTAAGTACTGAACTATTCGATTCATAAACTTTGTGAAGTAGATAATTTTTATTTTTATCTGTGTGTTTTTTTTTTTTTTTGTATCTTTGTTTGTTACCTTGTTAACAAGGTAGGTGGTCTGGTCCATTGACCTTTTCCAGGCATGATCCAGGAATAATGCATCAATTTATACAGTAGTTCCAGTTTGATAAGAAATCAATTGAATAAAATGGCGAAATGACATCATTAAGCCATTATATGCGTATATTGAGCATAATGATTGTAGACACAGAGACCAATACCTTATTACAGTATATATAGTTGTTACACTTATACCCTCCCATGTACTGAGCCCAATTGCATCTCTTTGCTGGATCTTATTTTTCAACATCTTTCCCTTGAAAAGAACAACCTTTCTAGTTCCTGAAGAATGTTTCTCAGGGAAAGCAATCCAGACAGTCTCTCTGCTCCAGTGTGAATCTTTCTGTTTGAGGGTTACAAGCCCTCCAGTGTTGTCAACAGTCTGATTCATGGACTACGTTTTGCAGAAAGATTTCCATGATCAACACAGCCACCACTTCTTTGGCTGCATGGATTTATTATTTATATATTTTCATGTGATATTCAGGATTATGTATCAGAACTTAACCATTTTTATAGAAGAGACTGGAAAACTGTTCCATAATAATTAAAGACACACCCTGAGCAGATTAAAGAACCAGCTATCTATGCACAATATTAGATGTGACTCAATTAAAATTACATTTGTTATATGACAATTGTAGAGTAGACACTACTTCACCAAGTCAAGAGTTGTTTGGTTGGGAATTAGATCAGTGTCCTTGTTGAAGAGGTCCAGACATAGAAAGGCTAGACTGTGATCACACTGTTAACCTGAAACTGAGATAGGAATTTGTTAATCAGTGACTAATGCCTTTTTAGAGAGTGAAGTATGCTTTCTGAAGTTCTCAGGTGATGGGCAATGTCACCAGTTTTGTCCTCCAGCTGCTGACCACTAGCACCTGACACAATTT
Organism: Protopterus annectens; assembly: GCF_019279795.1. Classification (NCBI taxonomy): domain Eukaryota; kingdom Metazoa; phylum Chordata; order Ceratodontiformes; family Protopteridae; genus Protopterus; species Protopterus annectens. The sequence continues at coordinate 767,476,978 of NC_056749.1, forward strand.
CAGAAGGAATGGCTGACCATATTACTGTGTTGCATACAGAAGTAGAATATGAAATATTTGTTCTGGACAGAACCACCAGGCTACCTCCCACAATAAATGCATCAAGTCCCTGGCAACCTGTTGGTTCAAGGATTCAGTCCTGTCTTACTGAGAATTTGCCATTTTTCTGCAAGATAACTTGGTTCTGATATACATTAATGCCTACTGTCTTAAAAAATCTTCCAGTTTGAAATGACTGTTGCCTAAAGGCCTTTCAGCATGTAAAAATTGCCTGCATTCTCTGGAGTGTGACAAGACTGGCATCTTTTCTTTGGGTATTAGCTCTGATGTAAACTAAGCCCTGTAGGGAAAAAATACACACACACACAGAAACACACATGCACTGCATTTAAGTCAAGTCTTTGAAAGCACTAAAATGTGCTTATTGTTTACAGCCTATAAAATTAAACTGAGCAGCACCTTTTTCTCAGAAGTCAGTGTGACAAAGGGGGATACTACCAGCACAGCTATCTAAAATTTTATAAATAATTATATGTCATTTGTGAATACCAACATGATTTATATAAAATGCTTGTGTTACAACTGTATTAGAACTGTATGCCATGTGTATATCAAACTGGTCTCTACAGACATGTGTGTTAAAAAGGTATTTTATAAAGGGCTTGTGCTTAAAATATGACCACAGTGTGCCCTACTCGAGTAAAACAAAAATGTGCATGCACTATTGTAACTGTTTAAATGTATATATTTTAACAGTGGAAACTAGAATGTAGGAGGTTAACTTCAGAAAAATAGCTGAAATTAAATTACTTAATGGCTATGCAATAAAAGATGGTACCTTTCAGTTTCAAAGCAGCAAGAGACTGTACTTGGGATCTTTCTGTACAGTCTTTAGGGTGAAATAATTACTAGTCTTGAAATGTGGAGAAATGTAATTGTTTTATGACTTCCAGCATCTGCCAAAGATCTGAGGTCTATGTATTTTCACAGGTAGATGCTAAATACTGCCAAGCTTCTAGCAGTAGTGGTTTCCCTGGGAACTAGAGTCAGATGAAAAGACATGATGCCATTCTGCAAGCTATCCCAGCAGTAATATATGACATATTAATTTGAGACGTCTCTTGGAGAGACAGAGTATAATGTATTATGTCTTGGACCTGACAAGAACCATTCACTACAACATCTGCCTTACTCTATAAGTAAGTTTCTAGGGAATAGTAACTCTCTTAGATACAGTCAGGGATATAAGCTTAGTTTAGATACTTTTCTTTATTTATTTGAGACTATCCTGCAACATTGTTTTTAATATTTCCTGTGGTTTTGAACTCTGATGTCACTGTGAATATAGATTTAGTATCATCTTGTTCTTTTATTATTTATTATTAAACATATTTAAACCTTTCATTCTGGCTGATCTGTGTAGAGATATTTAAGTTTTGAGAGTACTTGCATATTTATTTGGTAACACTGTGTGGGCCACTCCAACAGCGTTGCTCTTGGTCAAACTACCATTTGTATTAATATTAGTATTATGCAGTAAGATTGGACATCCTTTGTTAAGGGCCTTAACGTAGCTGATAAGGTGGTGGTGGCAGTGGTAACCAACTTATAGTCTGAGCAGCAGGGGACAAAGCTAGTAAACCTATGCCAGCTTCTCCCAGGTGCGTGTGTGTAAGTCAGACCTCAAAGATTGTGTGTGTCAGCTACTTGGGCAGGGACACAAAGCACTGGTTGGACAGAGAGTATGATGGTAGGTCTTGGTTTGGTCACTCAGCTGAGATCTCAGCTCAGTAGCTCTGCCAGTGGGGAGTCTTATTGGGGATCTGGAGAAAGAGGGAGAACCCAGCCCTGGACTGACTGTGGTGTCTGTGTGCTCTTAAGGGAAATTGCACTTGATGCAGAGAGCTGCATCTGGAAATACTGTGTTATTCTCCCAGTGTATGTCCCCCACTGTTGCCAGTTGTGAAGACTGAGGCTCCTTGATTAGTGGTCCAATAGTGGGTCATTACAGTCAGAGCCAAAGGGATGCTCCAGTGGTACACTGGTCAGTACTGCTGCTAATAGAATTTAGTTCTCCAGTTCAGTTCTTGCCTAGGATATCTTCTGTGCAGAGTCTGCATGTATATATCCCCTACATTCACATCTGCTTTTTACCAAGTCGTTAAGCATTTTTCCCATATCCTAAAGATATGCTATAGATGCATTGACAGCATATATATACCCCCTACATTCGCACCTGTTTTTTTTCACCATGTGCTCAGGCTTGCTCCCATATCCTAAAGATATGCTGTAGATGCATTGACAGCATGTATATACCCCCTTCATTCACATATGTTTTTTTACCATGTGCTCAGGCTTCTTCCCATATCATAAAGATGTGCTATAGATGCATGGACAGCCCTTATAATTACCTTTAGGTATGGTAGCAGTGTGTAAGTAATGTATCTCTGCTTATCCTATGATGGTACAGCACCCTGTTCAGGACTGATTTAACTGATGCTCACTCGCTGAGTGAAAGCATAGGCTCTGGGTCCCCCTTTTCCCTGAAATGAAGTAAGTGGGTTCACACAGTCCATTTTGAGCATTTCTGCTGAACTCCTTGATACAAAATGTTATAGATTGCATCAACTCTGCCAGGTGCACAAGATCACATTCATATTAGAACTTCAGGAAACCTTATCCATTATCCGTGCGAGCCTGTGCTAGGGAAAGCTCTTCAATGCCTTAGTCATACCATGCACATCACACTTCTGCACATGCACTCTAGAATGCTTTAATGGCCCAATGTATAGACTTGGCTATGATGCAAGAACCAGTCTTAATTAGTGCCTGCTGCAGTTAGCAATCACTGCACATCTTATAAAATTTATTTATTTATTTATTTTATTTTATTTTACATTTGTTTACCGGGAAAATCCGACTGGATACATGTCCATTTTCAGCGAAGGCCCAGGGACAAAAGCTCCAACAACAGAAAAAAAAAACAAATATGAGTTACATACATACATACCAGTTTGTGGTTGGTTACAAATACATTTCATAGTGTTCTACAAACAAGGGAGGAAAATTATTAATATAGGTAATATAAGCAGCATACTTTAACACATATATTAAAAACGTCAGTCATAAGGTAATGGTAAGAAAAAAACTAGTCCTGTAAAAGAACTGGTAAACACAGAATAATGGTCTATCATGAGATTTTTGATACAGGAAGAGTAAAAGAGGATTTAGGTTAGAGACAGTAGAGAAGAACCTTAGGATCCTAGGTATGAGTTAATCAGGAAATGAGCATTGGCATAGCCAGTGTGACTGGAAGTGGTGGAGTAGCTCTTTTTTGAAGTGGGGTAGACAGGTAGTGGTAATAATACTAAGAGGAAGGGAGTTCCATACTTTTCCAATGACGTTTGAAAATAGAGCATCACCGCCTGAGTTGAAGGATTTAACCATTTTCAAGAGTGGCCTGTTAGAGGAGCGAAGACTGTTTAGATTGGTATATGGTAAGACTAAGTTCTTAAGTGCAGGAGATTTATCAGGGTGTTTGAGTATTTTAAATGCCTCAATAAGTTGGGTCTGCTGTAAAAGGTTTGGGAGTTCTATCCACCGTAGAATTTTTAGGTTGATACAATGATGGGTTCTATATGGTGTTCCTGTTGCAAATCTTGCAATATGATTGTAAGAACAGGAGAGTTTATTTAAGTCGGTTTTGTTCAGGTTGGTGAAAATTGTGGAGGCATAAAGAAGGGTAGAGAGCAAATGTGTGCGGGCAATGGTCACTTTTGCCGTTGGTGTTAGAAAATTTTTGATTCTATATAGTGATCCTAGTTTTTTATTCACGGTTTTAATGGCTAGAGTGATATGTATATCAAATCTGAGTTTATTATCAATGGTGACTCCTAGAAGTTTAGTGTGAAGGTCTGGGGAGATAATGGTCCCATTATTTGATTGTATGGAAAAGTCTATGACGGGAAGTTTGTGGGTTGGATGGAAGAGTAATAATTTAGTTTTTTTTGGATTTAGGATTAACTGATGACCTGATAGCCAGTTTTCCACTCTTGTAAAGCCGCTTTGGGTTTTGGTTAGTAGTTTGTCTAAAGATATATCGGAACATACTAGTGTCGAATCATCTGTATATTGAATACAGGTGGCCTCAGGGATGGCTTTATGAAGGTCATTAATAAAGACTGAGAAAAGAAGTGGTCCTAATATGGACCCTTGAGGAACCCCAATGGTGTTTGTTAGCAGATTGGAGAGTTTATTCTGCCAGAGTACTGCTTGTTTCCTGCCAGAGAGGTAGGCATGGAACCAATCTACAAATCTTGGTTAAACAGATGCTTACTTTTGTATTATTATTATTATTCTAGTAACCAACAGATGATAGCCTCAAGAAAAAAATGTCTGTGAAGTTACAAATAGTTCTACATCATCATTTAATGCTCTGTTTTTGAGCAGTTGCTCCCCTGCAAAGGTTGCCAAATGCCATGCACCATTAAATGCCAGCTACTATTTAATTAACTTCAGTCTCAGTTTGTGCAGATGTCATCACATGCTGTGTGCTACCTGCCTCAAAGTTAATGTCAGCTGACAAGATATACGTCAGATTGCTTGTTCAACAAACAAAAAAACAAAAAACAAAAAAAATCTCTTGTTTTCCCGCCTTACTGAACTAGAGTAGTCCAGTTTCAGAGTTGCTGATCCCTGGGCTTTGTTTTTAGTTCCTGTTACTGATCCATTGCCTTATTAGGAAGGATGGAAGTTTCTTTGCTTACCAGTGGGAGTGGGAAGCACTGAGCAGCCTTTTTGTCCGATTTGGTGAAGTTTCAGCCAGAAACTAGTAGTCCATTGGTCGTTTTGGGCCAATTCCTAGCTCCTTTCAGCCCCCTGCTATAAAACACGCTAAACGCGCGTTTTCCAGCTTGTACCAACTCAGCACAGATCCTAGTGGTGGCCTGCAGAGTAATCCAAGCAGCAGAGAGCTAAAAGAGTGACTTTCTACCAGATATAAGTATTTTTTATGGCTTTCCCACTGTTATTAAGCTAGCGACTGCATTTCGCCTGTTTTACTGCTACTTTAAGTGATTTCTGCATTTTACACTGTTTATTGCACTTTAAATTACTAATTGTTGCAAACTGTTTCTGTAGGATACACACTAAAGTGTGCTAGCCGATTTACAGCATTTATAGCATTTACTGTCTGTTTTTTTTCCTTGTCTCTGTAAAAAAACAAAAAAAAAAAAAACAAAAAAATCTCTTGTTTTCCCGCCTTACTGAACTAGAGTAGTCCAGTTTCAGAGTTGCTGATCCCTGGGCTTTGTTTTTAGTTCCTGTTACTGATCCATTGCCTTATTAGGAAGGAGGGAAGTTTCTTTGCTTACCAGTGGGAGTGGGAAGCACTGAGCAGCCTTTTTGTCCGATTTGGTGAAGTTTCAGCCAGAAACTAGTAGTCCATTGGTCGTTTTGGGCCAATTCCTAGCTCCTTTCAGCCCCTGCTATAAAACACGCTAAACGTGCGTTTTCCAGCTTGTACCAACTCAGCACAGATCCTCGTGGTGGCCTGCAGAGTAATCCAAGCAGCAGAGAGCTAAAAGAGTGACTTTCTACCAGATATAAGTATTTTTGTGGCTTTCCCACTGTTATTAAGCTAGCGACTGCATTTTGCCTGTTTTACTGCTACTTTAAGTGATTTCTGCATTTTACACTGTTTATTGCACTTTAAGTTACTAATTGTTGCAAACTGTTTCTGTAGGCTACACACTAAAGTGCGCTAGCCGATTTACAGCATTTATAGCATTTACTGTCTGTTTTTTTTCCTTGTCTCTGTAAAAAAACAAAAAAATCTCTTGTTTTTCCCGTCTTACTGAACTAGAGTAGTCCAGTTTCAGAGTTGCTAATCCTTGGGCTTTGTTTTTAGTTCCTGTTACTGATCCATTGCCTTATTAGGAAGGAGGGAAGTTTCTTTGCTTACCAGTGGGAGTGGGAAGCACTGAGCAGCCTTTTTGTCCGATTTGGTGAAGTTTCAGCCAGAAACTAGTAGTCCGTTGGTCGTTTTGGGCCAATTCCTAGCTCCTTTCAGCCCCCTGCTATAAAACACGCTAAATGCACGTTTTCCAGCTTGTACCAACTCAGCACAGATCCTCGTGGTGGCCTGCAGAGTGATCCAAGCAGCAGAGAGCTAAAAGAGTGACTTTCTACCAGATATAAGTATTTTTTGTGGCTTTCCCACTGTTATTAAGCTAGCGACTGCATTTCGCCTGTTTTACTGCTACTTTAAGTGATTTCTGCATTTTACACTGTTTATTGCACTTTAAGTTACTAATTGTTGCAAATTGTTTCTGTAGGCTACACACTAAAGTGCGCTAGCCGATTTACAGCATTTATAGCATTTACTGTCTGTTTTTTTCCTTGTCTCTGTAAAAAAACAAACAAAAAAAAAATCTCTTGTTTTCCCGCCTTACTGAACTAGAGTAGTCCAGTTTCAGAGTTGCTGATCCCTGGTATTTGTTTTTAGTTCCTGTTACTGATCCATCGCCTTATTAGGAAGGAGGGAAGTTTCTTTGCTTATCAGTGGGAGTGGGAAGCACTGAGCAGCCTTTTTGTCCAATTTGGTGAAGTTTCAGCCAGAAACTAGTAGTCCATTGGTCGTTTTGGGCCAATTCCTAGCTCCTTTCAGCCCCCTGCTATAAAACACGCAAAACGCGCGTTAGCGCGGAGTTGCCACTGTTGCACACAAGAGCAGCGGCGGTTAAACAAGGTTAAACTATTCGGGCCATCTAAATTCCACTCTTCAAATTTTCCCTTAGAACTACCTTCCTCGAGCTGTACTGCTGATCTAACCAGCATATCCTATAACTGAAAAGTTCATCTCTACTTGATTCCCAAGTAGACTATTCTCTATCTGTAAAGCCTAGCACTTACTCCTACAGTACTTGCACCTTGATAAAGCTCTCTTATTATAGATAGTACCCCACCAGCCTAAAACCCACTTCCCCCGGAGTCTTTTGAAAGTCTCTTTATCTACTACTTCTAGTATGTCGAGGGATCAGTTGCTAGTGTCCTCTCCAGCTCAACTGGTGAACCTGGGAATATTGAGGCAATGTTACAATTGCCTCATGTACACAGACAATCCTCTCCTTCTCCCACAAAACACAAATACATGCGAGAGATGCAACTATACGGCCAAACTGGAGGCTGAGCTCTCTCAACATAGGACTGGCAAGACCAGACAGGAGGAGAAGGAAACCACACACAATACATACCCAGTCACACATAGTACCATCACAACTTCAAATCATACACATACTCACACAAAGACATACTCGGAGGCTCTGATCAAAAATTTACCAAAACAGCAGAGGCCACCAAAGCAGACACCCAAACAACTACCACCTCACAACCCAACACATGCAACACATAGACCACACAGTCAGAGTGTCAAACAGTCACAGCCCTTAAGGCCAAACAAAATGCCAGACACACTTGTCATTGGTGATTCTATAGTCAGACACACTGACGTCCCGCTCACCAGACTGAGTAAGGAGAAGGTCACAGTAAGCTGCCTGTCGGGCGCTAGAATCCGCCACATAACGCAAGCACTCAGGTCTCTCAACAGCAGGTACAAGTACTACTCAGTCATTGTCCACGCTGGTGTCAACGACCTGAGACGTACCTCCTTGGACTACATGAAAAGGGACATCGAGGAGCTCTCTGATTATGTAGCCCAGGCAGGTATGACCCTGACCTTGAGCAGTATCCTACCTTCACCTAGAATGATGCCACAATACAGTGATAAGATGATCAGCTTTAATAATTGGCTTAAATTCTGGTGTCATTCAAAGGGATCCAATGTCTGTCTGCCTGGGATGACATGCTGGACAAGCCACGCTGCTTCGCAAGGGATGGCTTGCACCTGTCACCCTGGGCTTCGGATATTGGCAAAGGCTCTTGCCACCCCATAGTGCCTTTTTAGGCAAGGCTCAAATTCTAAACCTACCACCCTAGAACACCAAAAGGAAAAAACTAAGGGTAATGCTGCTCAATGCCAGAAGTCTCAATCTCAAGATGCACGCACTCGAGGCCCTTCTCAATATGGAGAACATCGATGTCTGTGCTGTGACAGAAACCTGGTTCAAGGCTCCTGAGAGCACCCCAGCACTAACAGGTTTCACCTCATATCATGCGTTCCGGCCCCAAAATCTGGACAAGACCAAGAAAGGGGGGGGTGTCCATATTCATAAAGGACACCCACACCTCAAGGTTGATGGCAACGCACGATGCATCGGAGACCATCCAGGTGCAATTAACCATAGGCAAGACTGCTCTGCAATTTGTAGCATGTTACAGGCCACCCTCTCAAACTCAGGAACCTCACATGGCCTTCCTGAAAACATTGGAGGGGATAAATGTATCTCCAAACACCATCATACTAGGTGACTTCAACTACCCTAATATAGACTGGGAACACTACTCAAGCCCTAACACTCTAACCCAAAGATTCCTGGAGTTCATAAACTCAAATGCCATGGAACAACTAGTCACCATCCCCACAAGAGGAGAAAACATACTTGATCTCATCATCACGAACATGGGATCAAAATGTTCAACACCGGAAGTATACCCCTCACTGGTGAGATCAGATCATAAACTATTCTCGCTGGAGGTCCTCATCCCGCCCCCACCTGAAACAAAAAAGACCACAGTGAAAAACTTCTCAAAAGCCGATTTCACACTTCTAAAAACTAGTGTGGTCTCCTTTAAGGCCCCTGAGACAGTGGTAAACATTACTCAAACTGCTGAATCACTTACAAATGCCTTCTACCAGCACCTACAGGACTGCATGGATCAGGCAATCCCAAACAAAACTAAGACTCTCTGTACCAAAGGCAAGCGTCCAGTCTGGTGGACCCCAGCCATCAACAAGTTCTACAACAAAAGGAGGAAGCTACTACAAGATAGAGCAAAATCCTTGAAAGGTAAGACACCTTTGATCATTATAAGTAAAAAACTAAGAGCTCTCATAAAATCATCCAAGGCAAATTTTGAGAGAAAAATCGCCAAGGACTCTAAAGACAATCATAAGGCCTTCTTTAGCTATGTTAGAAACCTAGGAGGAAACTCCCAGATATGCTCAGAATTAGTTCAAAATGATGTGAAATTTACTGAACCTACACACATTGCCAACATACTGGCTGACAGGTTCAGTGCAAACGTTATCCCCCCCAAAACGAGAGATATCTATTCCAGAGGATTGTAGCCCCCAAACATCTCCAACGCCCAGGTGAGAACTGCCCTCACTAAGGCAAAAAACACAGCATCCATCGGACCGGATGGTGTCCCCGGCTGTGTGCTTCACGAACTCAATGAGGAATTAAACCCACAGTTAGGACAGCTGTTTAATCTTAGCCTCACCTCAGGATACATACCCAAGGAGTGGCGCACGGCGACTGTGGTCCCACTTCATAAGGGCGGTGCCTCCACCGACCCTGGAAATTACCGCCCCATTAGCTTGACAAGCCTTATCTGCAAAGCCATGGAGAGGATCATAATGGAACTCATAAATAAAGACATAGGGAACTTGCAGACTTTGGATCCAACCCAGTTTGGCTTTGTCATAGGCAGATCCTGCCTCTTAAACTTGGTTGACTTTTTCGAGACAGTCACCAAGGCCATTGATGAGGGAAAGGCAGTCCATACAGCCTACCTCGACCTGGCGAAGGCCTTCGACACAATACCCCACTCAGGTATCATTGAAAAACTCATCAGCTTGAATGTAAACCCATACATCACAAGATGGGTTGCAAACTGGCTAAGTGACAGAACCCACAGGGTCAGAGTTGCTGGAGCCATGTCAGACTCAAAGCCTGTCACAAGTGGTGTCCCACAGGGCTCAGTCCTGGGTCCACTCTTGTTCGGCATCTACTTTTCTGAAGTACAAGCAAACACAGGAGGGTTATGGCTGACAACGTTTGCAGATGACTGCAAACTGGGCCATAGTCGAAAACACATCTGACACAGATATCCTCCAGAAGGGCCTCACAGAAACGGATAACTGGTGCCAGAGCCATGGCCTGAAGCTAAACGCCAAAAATGCATAGTCATACCTTTGGGAAAAACAAGGTTACGCCTAGCTACCATATAGGTGGCAATCCACTGAGCACAGAAAAATCATCAGGGATCTGGGGACCCAGGTTGACAGTAGCCTTTCGTTTGACACTCATGTTGCTAAAGTAGTTAGGAAAACCTTCTATATTGCCCACCTGATCATGAAGGGATTCACATCTAGATCAAGGGAGGTCATCGTCCCCCTGTGCTCATCACTCATTAGACCTATGATTGAGTACAATGCCCCGTTCGGAATGTATCTGACCAGACACCTGCTGCAGCTTGAAAGGCCCCAAAAGTTCCTCACCAAAAGGATAAAGGGTCTCAAAAATATGTCTTATGCTGCCCGACTGAAAGAACTCCAGCTCTATTCAGTCTCATACCGCTTGCTCAGAGGTGACCTGTGCCTGACATATAAGGCCATGTCAAACCCAGATTTGATGAATATGCTTCACCTCACCTCAAAAAATCTAGATCCCTCAGAACCACAAGGGCGGGAGACTTAAACCTTGACACGGTTATAAATAGAACGTGCTGGAGGGACAGATTCATCACCCAGAGACTTCCTATGCTGTGGAACAAAATCCCGGTACATGTGAGGCAGAGCACCTCGCTGGCCTTGTTCAAGAGGAATCTTGACCAATGGATGGGAGATCGCAGATATACCCCAGGGATTACTTCAGTGTCACTGCTTGACAGAGGCACAGCAAAATAATAGGCATAGTTTTTATTCAAACTAAAGGGGTGGTGAAAGCCACATAACTATGGGCTAGGCTTATAAATGCCCTTGGGCAGATAGCCTAGTATGAACCTATGAACCTGTGAACCTAATATTCTTAATGACCTTAGTTACCATAGTTTAAGAATATGGTCTAAAGTTAAATCACACCAGTTTGTTATCAAGGTACAGTTCCCAGTGTCCTCAGTGGTACTAATTTGGAAGCACTATAGAGAATTTTTACATTATGTGCCTCACTCAGTCTTAAACAGTTTGCAGTATAGGGACAAAGAAGTCATACTCCCAGAATGATTTCATTTAAATGCATTTATATGCATAGAGCCAATATTTACATCTGTCTGTATCCTGCAAGTACACATAACTCCAGGCTGCAGAGGTATAACTATGTATAATATAGAGTCAATACTTATATCTGTCTGTAACCTGTAAGTGCATCTAACTGCAGGCTGCAGAGATATAACTATGTATAATATAGAGCCAATGTTTATATCTGTCTGCATCGTGTAACTACATCTAACTGCAGACTGCAGAGATACAGCTATGTATAATACAGAGCCAGTGCTTATGTCTGTCTGTGTCCTGTAAGTACATCAACAATCCTCTGCAGTGCACTAAGATGGAGGTCTGACAGTAATAACTCTTGAATAAGTGCATGCGCTATTTTTTCTCAGACTGCTTTACCCAGCTGAACACATTTTGAGTAATCTCATAAGCTCCCTGCCATAAGCCTTCACAGTTTTCATTGAATTTAAGATAACAAAGATGTGAAACTCATATGCTCATTAATACTTGCTTACTGAAATTATATGCAACCAGTAGATCTGATGGTCAGAGTATGATGCATAGAGAGGCTCAGATGTAAAACCCTGGCCATCGTAACACTGATTTGAGTGGTCAGAAGCATGTGTTTTCAGTATTTAGTTCCTGTGATGATTAATGATGATGTTTAAGCAGCCTTTAATGTGAAACCCTGATCCTCATAATACAGATTGCAACTTGGTAGACGAATATGTGTCTGAGGTCTGTGATGATTGGTGTATAATACTGTTGTTTTCATTTATATAAATGTATGATTTACTTTGTTATAAGTAATAATTCAATAAAGATGCTTCTTGTTATAATAAAAAGTACATCTGTTAAAATGTATACTTTGAGCTTATTTCTACATTATGTCCTGCTCATTTTTTATTAGATGTTATGATTTCTCCTTTTTTTGTTTAAGTGAAAAAAATCAATGATATTTTCAAATGATGTTACATTTTAAAATATTAAAATATTTATTGGATAAGATATCCTTTGTTTATGGTGCTATTTTAATTAAGAAGTAGATGATCACAGTATACAGTACCCTGATTCCTTGCAGTGGGGATACATATCTATAGCTATATGTTTGTGAGCATGCGTGATTGTGTTTGTGACTTTGTGCAAGTCTGTATAGGTGTATATTTGTGCCTGCGAAATAGAGCAGAGATTATATATATATAGACACACACACACACACACACACACACACACACACACACACACACACACACACACACAGACTGTTGCATCCATCACAATGTTTTATTCCTGTTAACAAAACGTGTTTGGAAAGTGTGAAGTTATGGCCTGAAGAGTTGCCTTTTATACTACAGATCTTCATCTTCTGTTAGAAAATAATTGTCAGTATTAGATACTGGATTTAAAGTATTAATGTCCATGTTTTATTTTATTAATTCATTAAAAACTCATGTTTTTATATAAATGACTGGCTTGCATCCTAGTGTTACAGCTACCATGCCTTTTTTTTCTTATTTCATTAATTAATGAAACTATTAATATATACACGTTAAATGCTCTTCATCAAAGCAAATAAAATAAAGCCACCTGCAAGTAGAAATGCAGAGTATTTAAACAGTGAGTGATTGATTACAAATGAATGCAAAGGACAAGTGTGTTTGTTTAGGTAGATACCAGCAGAGGACTTTGAAATGAATAACTAATAACTATATACATTGGGGAGGGTCTTACAACACAAGGTGAAAGTTAATCAGCTGTCTGAGGGAAATTTAAAGCTCAGGAAGCAGATTTCAACATGGAAGAGAAGGGCAATGAAACAAAATGCAGAGGAGAGGAAGTACGTTATTGAAGGGTACCCCAGTCTATAAGGAAGGCCCATCCATACACCCCGACCACATCTGTCATGCTCACACGCATATTATGCATGGTGACAGAGAGAATCTTCATGACACTCACATGTGCAGATATGGGACATGTCCTGTATGAACAAGCACAGAACATTTTTGTCAGTAGTAAATATTGTATTAACTTTGTAATTTGTCTGCATAGTGTGGATACCATGCTGAATGAAGGTTTATCTGTCAATGCAGCTTACCTTGATCTTCGCCTTTGTAGACATACAGGACTGTGAGCTCTCCATGCACATGCCTCCTCTTCTTGCAGAGGTAAAACCAAGTAGGCTAAGAAACGTCAGCTAAGCCTGTTCATTGCACGCTTCCACAGCGTCTGCTCCATTTGATGCTTAGATACTAGTAAAAGTCAGGTCACCTGGGTCAGAGAACTTTATCTCCTACACCACTGAAACTGGCATTGCTATATTACTTATACTTTATACCTCAAAGTCGTGTCACTTGGGTCAGAGCACTTTATCCCCCTGCACCACTGATGCTGGCATTGCTATATTACTTATACTTTATACCTGTAAACCACAACTTGAAACAGTTTATTCTTAATTGAATTTTGTTTTTTTGTCATGTAATTTGATACAAAGTGTTTAAGTTGATGTATTTTATTTATATATTTATTTTTTGTTCTGGTAAAGTCACTGGTTGCATTTGGATTTAAAAGTGTTACTGATTTTTTTTTTTTTTTTTTTTGATGAAACATAAGTGCATCTCAGGGTATGTGGTCATCGATTCCTGTCTTCACCAAAAGTGGAGTCTCTTATGGATTCATCCTTGTTGCTTTCTGGCATCTGGCTGACCAAACATGTAGATAATGGCAAAATTGTTACCTTTGCCTTTAACCTTCCTGACATGACCCAGTTCAGGTGGCAATTAACAATACAGATGAATGGTGCACTAGAAGTGATGTGAAAATGTCAAAAATGTAACATTTTGTCATTTGGCAACCCCACTGACCCTGGTAGCTTTATATGCTATTAATGGACAGCAGCTAGAAGTGGAAAAAAAATAGAAAAAGACACTGGACTCCTAGTTTATTTTGTTTGATTAGATACCCTTATAACTGATAGTGTCAGCATATGGAGTTGCTCAACACATCCTCCCTGGGATTAGAATCCATGCCAGCGAGGTATAAAACACCCACCCCATACAACTCTTAACAATCGAGTTCTAGAATATTGTACCATGTTCTGTAACATAATTACATGCCAACTGCTGCAGCTGAAGAAGGTACAAAGATTGCATACAATATGAGCAAAGTACTTCAAAGACCAACAAAACTGTCTCCCTTGGTCTCTCATATTAGCTTCTTATGGTATACCTACACCTGATTTTCATTGTAGTAAAGGAGTTTTTGCTATCTGAAACACTTTAATTAGAATAATCCCCTGAAGAGTTGACTATAAGAAAAAAATTGACCTCAATGAAAATGAATACCAGTTGTTCCATGAAATATCACAAGTTTATCTCACAGACTCCTGCGCCAATGGAGTAAAACTTTCCCTCTCACTTAAACTCATCTCATCAATCAATATTCAAAAAGGAGATGTCTGTCTTCATTGATACTAACAAAGTTCTAGAATCAGAGGTGGAGCATAAAGCTCCTGGCCTTGGGGTTGTTTACTGCGCCTGTGAACCTATGAACTGAAGGCTGTTTGGAGATGATACGTATGTTATTTGTTTGACGTGCAGACATTTACACATGTTTAATATGATTTTACAGATTATTTCACTCCGATCCAAAGATATGTGATATGTTACATTTGTCTGCGGCACAGATGGAACTGCACAACTCTCTGCAAAATGCTCTGCATATCTTAACCATTTGTATGCACACATTTTCATTTAAACCTTTCTAATGCACTTAATCAAACTCACAAAACATTACTATTAAATCAAAAGATGAGGGGGATTGCACTCCATCTTGTCAAAGTGCAGGATTTAGATCTGTAACCAAAAACATCCTTCACAGAAGCTCAAAGTAAGTTTCTTAGGCCCTGATATACCTCTCAACTGTATAGAGTTTTGCAGTCTGTCCAGATTTTTGTGTCATAATTTTGGTATGGTCCTTATAAAATTTTGGTTTTCTGGTAAATAGCTGGTAAACCATTGAGAATTGAATTCAGCAAATAAAGACAGGCATTTGAATGTCAGACTTTATTCCCTTCATAAGATGCATGCTAATGCAAAACCTGTTATTCTATCAGTGTTCTATGTTTGTAAAGGCAATATTTAAAAATTGTTCCTATTTTTGGGTCTTTGCTCCCCCATTATTTATGGCTTTGTCCAGATTTCTTGTTCTAAGAGGTTGAAAGGTAGGGGTCCTGAAGGTGTGACTTCATGAATCCAAAAAAAAAAAAAAAAAACATGTTTTTTATCCCCTTCTCATTAGTTATATCATCAAGCAAATATGACATCACATTTTGCCATCTCAGATTATCTGGGAACTTCTAAAAACACAAAGGAACTAGTTAATATACAGCTGGGATTTCTCTAAAGAACCATTTTGTAGAAAAGGCAAGGTCTCTGGAGCTGTCTAACCTCATAATGTATAAAATAATTTTAACTCCCTGCTGTTTAATGAAACACTTAGCTCAAGGTCTAGCTTCTTACCCTGGGCTAAGTACATATGCAGGTACCTAGTGATATTCTTAGCTGATTATAATCCAAAGTAGTGCCTAGCTACCTCTCCATGTAACTAAGCAAAGACAGTTTATAGGAGACTGATGCAACAGCTTTGGGGAACTTATAAACACTTCACATTCCAAATACCATCAGTCCCATGACAATAAAGCCATGATTACCTCACACACCATTAAAACAGGGTATTAGTACCACTCACAGAAAAGCTGTGTGAATTGCCCTCCACAGACAAACTGCCTGAAGTGCACTCAAGTGCACTTCACAAGCTAGGCTGTTTATGTCCCTTGCCATTAAAGCTCCGTAAGATTCCAAGAGTAACGTGCTGGAGTAAACTCTGGTGGTCTCTTGTCTTAATGGTACAGTGTTGTAAACTTCTCACTGCCTCTGTTCCAAAGTGAGGTGCCAGGCTCCAGCAGATTGTTGTCAATATACCAATGTGAATTTGCTTTTTCTGCTGTGTCAGTAGCCTAGGTCAGTAAACCATGCCAGTGAGTGACATAAGAAATGACTTCCAAAATTTCACTTCCCCATGTATTTCCTTGGTCTGCCATCTGTAGATGTCCATGGGGATGATGAGTTAAAATATGTGTCTGGTAAATATATATTAACAGTACCTTTTACAAAGCAATGCCAATAGGGTTCTTAAAGTTTCTTTCAACCAGGTGATACTTAATTGTGCAGACCTTTACAAGTAATAAATTGTATGTTTTTGTCTGTTTCTATAATACTAGCCTAACAAATTGGACAATGGTGTTTTTTTTATCTTCAAAATGTTTTTATTCATTTTGTAAAACAATAATTTAACAATATAATACATGTAAAAAAATAATAGCAAAACTATATAGTGTCCATAACATAATACATTATTATTATTTTTGTAATAAATTAAACAATTTCTTCCCAGCAATTAACTGGTAGGTTGTATTGTTTGTTCTCATTTTTATAGTAACAAACTCGCTGTTACATATAGACTTAGCTAAATGAACAAATTCAGATCTAAATAAAGGATTAGATTTTGACTGAAACTTCTTTCTGAGAGTTTTTCTTGGCATGGAAAGGATTAAACACAATAAAGATATTTGTCTTTTAGGAATGACTTCTGGAACAGGCATACTAAAAAGTATAAGAGCATCCGAGATTATACAATTATTATTCCATAAGGCTTTACAAAGATGTCTAAAATCTTTCCAAAATGGAGAAATTACTTTACAACTGACAACCATATGCACCCAATCAGCATCTAGTGATCCATGTCTTTAACATTGTATGTCATCCTTCTTGTATATCATTGCCACTTTATGAGGTTTTAGGAAGGGTCCACGTCTTACTCCCGATGACCAGAATACCAAAGATAAAATCCCTGAGATGAAAATCACAAAGTCACGGAAACCAGAATGTTGGCATTTTACCATGGTAAATAAACAGATGGCCACTTCTAAATGGAACACATGCTATGGCCAACATGCCCTGTTCTCCACTGTACTGCAATCCTAGAGTTGGCATATTAATTTAGGTGAGTGTGGGGGGTGTAATCCCTCACCTAGGTGGGTGTTACTTACCTCAGTGTTTTTTTTAGCATTGGACAAGTGTTTATTTACCATGGTAAAATGCTGAAGTTCAGGTTTTGCAGTTTTGTTATTTTCATTTTGGGATGTTGGACACCAGTATTCTGGTCATCTGGAATTAGAAGCAGACCCATTAGGAAGCATCTATGTAAAAATTTCCAGGTATATATTCTCCAGTACAGAGAAGGTGTGGATCTGTTCACCAATTCCAAACATATTATTTTTTTTTATTGTGAATTCTTTCTTATTTACTTTTGTAGAGTAATTCCAGAAGATGTATGTCTTGTTAAAATCATTTCTAAGAATTTTATAGATCTTAGATGTATATATGAAATTTCTTAAAAGCACCATTGACAATGGTTGAGATGAAATCTAGGACTATGGGTGTGTTTTTACTGTATGCATCTAGTGATATTATGATATGTATATAATGTATGAATTCCTTGCAAGTTTGGAAGTCTAGCCAATTACAATTCTGTAAGCTGTATCCAGCAATCAACTTGTCAGCAGAATTTATCTTATTAAGAGATAGTAACTGATTTCAATATACTAGATCACCTCTGTTAAACTCCAAAATTTTCTTGATATCAATAGAGATTAAACATTCGTTAGTAAATCCAATTGAGAAAATAGTAATCAATAAGTTTTTGATCAAATGATTGGAAAATATGCATCCTTCAAACACCAATAGGATAGGATTTGAAAACAACTTTCCACTTCTCCTTTAGTATGTATATTTTCAAGATCCATATAAAAGTGTTTCTGTTTATTTGAATATATGGTTCAGCTAAAGTTTTATTATTGCTTATTACTAAGCTTTTATGAATTAACTTCCAATAAGGTGTAAAAGAAGTATTATTCCATAATACTGTTAATAATTTCAGAATTCAAATAAATATAAATATTTGGAAATCCTATACCCCATTTTTTCCAGCTTACAGTATGCCAATGTAATGAAATTATTGTTTTGTTTTTTACGGTGCCAAAGAAACTTGAGTAAAATATTATTTAATCTCCTTTTAATTTTTAGAGGTGGGAAAGTATTCATGCCTGACTGATAATTAAAATTTTGGTTAATAATATCATTTTGATTCAAGTAAGTCTATTCTCAAATGTGAAAAATAGTCTATTCTAGTTATGTATTAAACCTGTGGTCGAATTTATTAGGTGTTGATAAATAGTCATGTGAGAGTTTTTTATAATTAGAATCAGTGACGACACCTCGGTATTTGATGTGTACCCCCCATTTAATATTCTTGTTAGATTTCAATTTTGTGGTATTTTTCTTACTTATTAGAAGTGTTTTAATATTATTATGATTAAATTTTAATCCCGGGATATGTACAAAAGAATCTTAAGCATTCAATAAATGATCAATTGAGTTTTCAGTATCATCACAAGTTCTTAATAAATCATCAGCAAGCAGTTGTATCTTAGGGGATAATTCATCCAAAAATGTATATCCCTAAATATCCCAGTCATTTCTAATGTAATTTGCAAGAGGTTCTATGGCAAGAGCAAAAAGTAATGGGAAAAGGGGACGCCTTTGTTTAGTACTTTTCAAAATCTTAAATGGACTAGATAAAAAGGAGCCAATCTTTATGTAGGAAGTTGAGTTTTTGTAGAGTTTTTTGATTAGTGTAATAAAATCTAAGGAAAAGTTTTATTCCTTTTAAACTTTAAGTAGATATGACCAACTTAAATAATCCAACACTTCCTTTGTGTCAAGGCTTATAGATATTGTTTTCTGTTCACTAGGGCTTTTAAGGAAAGTAATTTTATAACATTATCTTGCACCTTTTTATACTTAATAAAGCCGGATTGGTCATCATCAATTAGCTCAAAGATGATGTTATTTAATGTACTTGCTATAAAAGACATACAGATTTTGTAGTCTATGTTCAGCAGTGAGATTGGTCAGTATGATGCCCGTAGGTTAGGGTCTTTATCAGATTTTAAAATGGGAGATAGAATATTTCTACAAGAGAGAAACATTAGTTATGGTTTTTAACTTCGACAATGGTGTCCTTTCATTGCCGAAAAAGCTGCATTAAGATTCTGCCAGTTTCCCTACAATACTGTTTTAGAAAGTCAGATGTTCTTTTCTCTGTCTTTACAGTCTTATTGATATACCATTCTCAACTTTCATGATTTTTTTGTCCCTTAACTTGGAAGTAAACATCTGTGGATGGTTGTCTAACTCTTCCTTTTTCTGGCTTCTTCAGATGCATTTATTGTTTTCTGTGAACTGATAATCTGAAACTAAAATCATCTATCAGGACATCCTTTGTGAGCTATTTGGATGTACATTTTCTAATAGACTTTGACCTTGGAAAATTTGCCTGAATGGCATTGTACAGATTGACTAACCCTCGAGTGATTCAGAGCTTCAGATGTAATGTCAAATGAAGTATCAGCATTCATTTATGAAACTGGTGCTGCACAGTAAACCATCACACCTGTCAATCCCACCCACTAACAGCTTCTATCTAGGGGCAGATGCCCTCTTCTCCACTCCCTAGTTACTAGTTACAGCTCTGCAACTTGTCACAAAATCTCAGAGCATACTGCCTAGAAAAATATACCACCCTACATGTTAAGCTGTATTCTGCCCATTATAAAGCAAACTTTGTATATTTATTTATGTTGTGCTGTGGTCATTCAGGGCTCCTTGCCCGATATCTCATATTTTATTACAAATGTTTAATGTGATCCTGTTTCACAATTGCAATTACTTGCTTCTGTAGGCTTGATAATATTTAGTTAAGTAAGTTTGCCAATAATACCAGGGTGGGTGGTGTCATTTCTAAAGTACCTGACCAAGGACTCTTACTATAATATCTTGGTTCATTATTGCAATGGTCAACTCCAAGGTTATGCAGTTTAATATATATGCACTTTGGTAAAAACACTTTTGGGGATCCATTCACACTGCCCTCTCAGTTACTCATTTTTTGGGGGGAGGAGTTGGGTGCTACTGCTGACTCTGGTTTGAGTTTCTAATGAACATCTAATATAATCAAATCAAAACTGGAAAAGGGGTACCGATGATGATGATAATCGAATGGGTGTTTTGGCTTCTTAAGTAATATAAGGTGGTGCTGCTCAAGCAGTAATGCTATGGATTTGTTTCTGCTGTACAAATCTGCTTTAAACTCTGTTAGAGTGCATTATGGATCTGTACAGCTCTTCTCCAATCACATACAGAAGTTTGTCACAAGAATGATCCTTTGAGTTTGTATCCACTCCTGTAAGGAAAGATTGAAACATCTTTTGCTTTACTGTGCAAACTACAAGTTAATATGGGGCATCTTATTTTGATTTATAAATATTTGATGAGTCACCTGTCAGCCACCATAACAGGTATTTTTTTTTCTCCTTTTACCAAAAATGTTGGACTCCTGGTATTATAGCATATGCCCAGTTCACAACTTCTGTCTTCTTTCTTTCCCTTCAGGGATTGCAGATTTTGGAATACCCTTCCACTACAAGTCAGATGTGAACAGGGTGTTGTACATTTTAAGATAGCATTGGATTGCTTGTTCTATAACTACATTCTGTGTCTTTCTTATAACCAGTTCTGAAATTGCTCATCTGTGGGCTTTTCAATTTGTAGTTCAACTGCTGAACACTAAACATGGGATACTTTAGTTTATTAGGGACATTACATTTTACATTTGCTTGAAGGCAGAAGGAAGCACTATATCTATAGTCTATCAAGTTATGTGAATTAAGCATTTTAGTTAACATTCATCATAACATTACCCCATGTTTTATGCCTTGTCAAATGCTTCTATGGATTCTTTCTCTGTTGAACATTCTGGGAATCCATTAAATGGGGTTGCATCCTTCTCTGTGAAAAAAAGCACTTTTGAAGATGCAGAGTGGTAAGTCTCTCAAACTGTTGCATATACCTCCTCTCAGTCTCTGTCTTTCCTTTTTAGAATAACCCTTTCACATACCCCTGACATGATCTTGTGCACCTAAATGATAAAATAGCTCCAGTGGCCTCTGATCATTTCCTTTCCACTCCATCACATGGCTATTCCTGGTTTATTCCTCTGAATACTGTCCTGCAGCCTGATGCTCCTTTCCCTAGATGGCCCTCTTAACAATAGTTAGGTGTGATCTTACCAGTTCCTGAAGAGTAGAAACATTGGCTCTTTGTTTCTAGCCTCCTGATGATATTCCCGGTATTATGTTTGAAGATGCCACTACCCTCTAACTTTACTCCTGTTTATTTATTCCAGGTGTGATCAACACCACCTGCTCCATTTTCTGTTTTCTTGCAATCAGTTCCACTCTCTCCTCCACCCCACCCGTACTGATAGTCACATGAGGGTGGTTGTGTCTGTTTTAAATTTGCTTCCAGTGAACTTCATCTACTATAATATCTTTGTGCCCCTTTGTCCAGTCCTTTCAAATTTTCTCTACAATCTTCCTCTGTTCTTTGCACTTTTTTCTTTGTGTCACAAGACAGTGATGCTGTTGTCTTTTCTAACAGGTATGTCTGAGACAATACAATGAAGAGTACTGGACACAAGTACTGTCACGATACTTTAGTTGTCTCTTTCCTAATTCACGACATATTCCCTCTCACCACAAACCTGTATCCTGCAATTCAGTTATGTGGCTATCGAGGTCCACAGTCTTGGTTCAGGTTTCCCAACAGTTTCCTATATGAGACTGAGTGAAAGGCTTTTTTGAAATCCACATAGACCACATCTGGAGATGCTTCACTATCAAGTTCAGCTGTTTCCCAGTCATGAAACTGGAACCTATGTCGTTTGCTCTCTTGGAGATTGTTGTTCTCTAGAAATCCTTCTCAGCAGGAGTTTCCTCATAAGTTTCCTGCCATTGTTGTTACGCTAGCAGACTTGAAGTTCCCTGTTTTTTTTTTTTTTTTGCCTTGCTAGACAACCCAGTATACAAACATACTACCCTTTCTGTCCTCCATTAGCACTGCACTTTTGCATTAGCCTGTGATTTGTTAAAGATCTTCATCAGGTGTCTTGACAACAGACTGGCCATCTTTCTGCAGGCTGTAGGAGGCAGCTCATCGGGTTCTTTTCTTTATACTCACTTAGGACAACCAGATCCTCATTATGGCCTCCCTCTGTATCCTTGTATCTATCTGTTGTTCTCCATGTTTTGCCCAGTCTTAGTGCCTGCTCACTGTTCTTCCCATTTTGCCCAATCTTGGTATCTGCTCACTATTCTCCGCATTCTGAACTGCCACACAGCAAGTATGCATTTACAAAGACAGAAACAAAGTATTCATTCTGTAGCTGTGCATTTTTCCATTCTGTTGTGATCTGCTTCCCATCCTTGTTCATCATAGGCATTTATGTCCCTAGCCTTGTTCTGTCTGCTAGGTCCTTAGAAGCCATTGTCACCTTCCTTGAGTCAGTCTATTAAATCTGTTTCAGCCTCCACCTTTTCTGTCCTTACCATCTGTGTTGTCTTTCTGTTAGCCTCAATATATTGTATCTCCTCTACCTACCTACCTACTTCTTCCTTTCCACACCTTTTAGGCTATATCTTTTGCTCCAATTCCTTGCCTCATATTATTATATATCCACTTTGGCCCGCTTCTTTTTTTGCCTCCTTGCCCCTTCCTCACACCCTTTACCATACCTCTCAGTACTCAATTATTTACATATTCCTATAGCTTGTTTAGTTCCTCAGTTTCCCCCCAATCACTAACTCCTCCTTAACCATCTTCCTTAGTACAGTGTAATCCTGTCTATTAAAATCTCATGCCTTCTCTTTTGGCTTTTCATCCTTAGCACCTCCTTATCCCTATACTCTAACCACACTGTGTCAGGGTCAGTGCTGGCTAATAGTGCCCTAACCTGGACATCCTTGATCCTTTCTACACTGGATAAGATCACATGCAGAATTCTATCCCTTCTGGTACAAACTTATATCAGGTAGCTGAACTCCTAATGTTCTCCAGGTCCTTCTGTGCCCCAAAGCCTGGAATATCCCTGTCTGTTCCTGGTAGGTTCCCATCCTCGTGCATTACTCCTTTCTTCCACCCAGCTCGTTTCTTCATTCATTCATTTTCCTCATTTCTTGTGTTTGCAGATGATGCAGTTTATCATTTCATCAGCTCTCCCCTTCTTCTATCCCAACTCTTCCATGGCCAGGTAGAGGCAAGTGCCATGCACTACCTTTATAAATGTGCTTCTTACTTCCAATACAAAAACCCTTGGACATCATGCACTAGGGGTAGGAGACAGCATTCCCAAGCCCTTAGATCCAATTCTTTGATACCACTGACTGTTCCCAAGGCATAACAGGGAATGGGTTGCTGTGATCAGCAGGTTAGTTTGGGCTGGGAAAAATGGGAGTGGAAATAATGTAGACCGTTAAGAGTTCTACCACACCTAGTCTGATAGACTGCATCCCAGAATGACAGGAGCAATTCAGTGATAAAAAGATATTGATATCATCCATCATGGCAAATATAATAATTACCAAAACTAAATGACTGTGAATGGCAAGCTTACTGACAGTTTTACTGTACTTTGCTCTTTCCTTTGATGACGTGGCTAAGCTGTGATAAGTTCAATCTGTTTTGAACACAACTTTTTTTTCACATTATTACTGGTTTCTACATGTACTACTTTGCCCTTCTTGGATATGAACCTCCGAATAGCTAATATTTTTGATCACTTTCATGGTCCTTTAAGACCTAAAACATTAAAGTTATACTTTCTAAGCAGAAGCACCTTTGGAATTTTCTTTGTCTGTCTGTCTTGCGAATTAAAAATAATAATAATGAAAACGTTCTTCTAACATAGTCTGCATACTTTGAATAATTAGTTTTATATTTCCATGTTTTGACCAGCTACTAATTCTGTAAATGTGCGTAATTGTTTTGAATAAATGCCTTTACCTCTTTCCATTGCAATCAGTTCCTTTTCTGAAATGGTAAAAAGTACTAAAATGTCCTTAATAGTGTCATGCTGAACAAATGCCATTTTATGTTAGTATAAAATATCTTATTGTCCTTTATGTATTTACATTTCTGAACAAAGTAACAGTAAAGTATTGTAGTGTAGTGAGACAAAGATTCTGTTCCTGAAAATCATGATCATTGTACGTTGTTGAGGGAATTGTATTTCTAATGAAGGTCTTTATGAAATACATAGTTTGCAATAATTATGACCAAATAAATATTTCATGAGCTTTCTCACTGTAATTAAACTGTCACAGCAGACAGCTGGCAGGCTCTTAAAATAAATATTACGATGTGACTCAAAGCAAAAAGTAATGTAAGATCATTTTTGAACAGGCATATTAACATCTCATTACGGATTAAAATTTTAAATTCTGGGTAAATCCCTGCAGACAGCTTTCATGAAAAGGTGCTCATATCTTGAGATTACACACTCAGTTATCCTTCCCTAGATGGGTAAGTCATTATATAAAATGCTGTCAGTTACACATTGAGAGTGTGTACTACAGTCAGAGAATAAATGTGTACTATTTATAGTAGTTTCCATTCTCACTCGTGTTTTATTATTAAAGAGTACTTGAAAGCAGTCAAGATATTATTACACAAACTTCTCTAGTATAAACCTAAATAAAACAAAAAAATCAATGTATAACTCAGTGGTTTCAAGGCAGACAAGAGTACATTGTGAAGGATCTTGCATTTTCCCATTTTTAACTAGATCTTAAAATATTGCATTTTGAATTGAGGTGATTATTTACATGTATTGTCTGAAAAGGGGTTTCTTTTCTATTTATGACACCATACCTAAAACAGAACTAGTTATTTGAAACATTGCAGTCCGGCATATTAAAATGTATTTAAATAAATGGATCTAGATGTATTTTCTTGTTAATGCCAAAGTACTGGCTGATGATTTATTCTCTGGATGTTCTGAATGTTATCAGTGAGTGTGCATGCAAAGTAGCCAGGGAAAGGGTGATCATAGGTGTGTGTGTGTGTGTGTGTGTGTGTGTGTGTGTGTGTGTGTGTGTGTGTGTGTGTGTGTGTGTGTGTGTGTGTGTGTGTGTGTGTGTGTGTGTGTGTGTGTGTGTGTCTGTGTGTGAGTGCATGTGTATATCTGTCTTCCTTTAACAACCTGCTATTCAGGCAGATGGTAGATCTGTACCTGCAGATGACAAATATGTGTATGTGTGTCTGCACTTATGCATATATATATGGGTATGTATGCTTGTGTGACTGTGAGAGTGTGTGTGTCTGTCTCTACTTGCCTGTCTTTCTGTTTATGTAAGTCTGATTACTGTTTAATGCAGGTGATAGCTCTTTACCTTTTCTAGTAAATGTATTCCTATAGCCAGTACTAATATTTCTGAGGATACCCAGCAAGTTATAGCCTGGGGCACTGTAGCAGGGACTATGTTGATATAATACAATAATGCCTTTAGTCCAGTTAGTGCATTCACTATCACTCATTCTGCATCATCTCCTTAAATCAGTACCCCTACCATCACCCAGTTCTTTCCATGAACATCTCCCTTTCCTGTCTTACTTTCAGTGATGCCTTCTTTCTCTTCCTGTGTATTTACATTTTCTTACTTCAGGCACCTCTAACATAAACAAATGCCTCTGTCGAAGAACAAAAAGAATGACTGGTTTGCAATCGTAGTGTTGCTACAAACACCTGTACCACAGGGAGGTAACCAGTTGTAGTGTTGCTACAAATACCTGTACCACGGCAAGGTAACCAGCTGTAGTGTCACTACAAATACCTGTTCCCCAGGAAGGTAACCAGTTGCAGTGTTGCTACAAAGACCTGACCATGGGAAGGC
This sequence comes from Protopterus annectens, assembly GCF_019279795.1. Classification (NCBI taxonomy): domain Eukaryota; kingdom Metazoa; phylum Chordata; order Ceratodontiformes; family Protopteridae; genus Protopterus; species Protopterus annectens. Next base: position 767,502,999 of record NC_056749.1, read on the forward strand.
AAACAGCTGTGGTGTTGCCACAAATATCTGTACCTCAGGAACGTAACCAATTGTAGTGTTGCTAAAATACCTGTACCTCAGGAAGGTAACAAGTTGTAGTGTCACTACAAATACCTGTACCTCGCCAAGGTAACCAGTTGCAGTGTTGCTACAAACACCTCTACCATGGGAAGGTAACCAGTTGTAGTGTTGCTACAAGTACCTGTACCTCAGGAAGGTAACCAGTTGCAGTGTTGCTACAAATACATGCACCACAGGAAGGTAACCCATTGCAGTGTTGCTACAAATACCTGTACGACAGGAAGGTAACAAGTTGTAGTGTTGCTACAAACACTTGCACCACAGGAAGGTAACCAGTTGCAGTGTTGCTACAAATACCAGTACTACAGGAAGGTAACCCATTGTAGTGTTGCTAGAAACACCTGTACCACAGGAAAGTAACCAGTTGCAGTGTTGCTACAAGCACCTGTACCACAGGAAGGTAACCAGTTGCAATGTTGCTACAAATACCTGTACCACAGGAAAGTAACCAGTTGTAGTGTTGCTATAAACACCTGTACCACTGGATGGTAACCAGTTGCAATGTTGCTACAAACACCTGCACTACATGAAGGTATCCAGTTGTAGTGTTGCTACAAGCACCTGTACCACAGGAAGGTATCCAGTTGTAGTGTTGCAACAAACATCTGCACCACAGGAAGGTAACCAGTTGCAGTGTTGCTACAAACACCTGTACCACAGGAAGGTATCCAGTTGCAGTGTTGCTACAAACACCTGTACCACAGGAAGCTAACCAGTTGCAGTGTTGCTATAAGCACCTGTACAACATGAAGGTAACCATTTGCAGTGTTGCTACTAATACCTGTACGACAGGAAGGTAACAAGTTGTAGTGTTGCTACAAACACTTGTACCACAGGAAGGCAACCAGTTGTAGTGTTGATATAAACACCTGTACCACTGGATGGAAACCAGTTGCAATGTTGCTACAAACACCTGCACTACATGAAGGTAACCAGTTGCAGTGTTGCTACAAACACCTGCACCACATGAAGTTAACCAGTTGCAGTGTTGCTACAAATACATGCACCACAAAAAGGTAACCCATTGCAGTGTTGCTACAAATACCTGTACGACAGGAAGGAAACAAGTTGTAGTGTTGCTACAAACACTTGCACCACAGGAAGGTAACCAGTTGCAGTGTTGCTACAAATACCAGTACTACAGGAAGGTAACCCATTGTAGTGTTGCTAGAAACACCTGTACCACAGGAAAGTAACCAGTTGCAGTGTTGCTACAAGCACCTGTACCACAGGAAGGTAACCAGTTGCAATGTTGCTACAAATACCTGTACGACAGGAAGGTAACAAGTTGTAGTGTTGCTACAAACACCTGTACCACAGGAAGGTAACCATGTAGTGTTGCTATAAACACCTGTACCACTGGATGGTAACCAGTTGCAATGTTGCTACAAACACCTGCACTACATGAAGGTATCCAGTTGTAGTGTTGCTACAAGCACTTGTACCACAGGAAGGTATCCAGTTGTAGTGTTGCAACAAACATCTGCACCACAGGAAGGTAACCAGTTGCAGTGTTGCTACAAACACCTGTACCACAGTAAGGTATCCAGTTGCAGTGTTGCTACAAACACCTGTACCACAGGAAGCTAACCAGTTGCAGTGTTGCTACAAGCACCTGTACCACATGAAGGTAACCATTTGCAGTGTTGCTACTAATACCTGTACGACAGGAAGGTAACAAGTTGTAGTGTTGCTACAAACACTTGTACCACAGGAAGGTAACCAGTTGTGGTGTTGCTACAAATACCTGTACCACAGGAAAGTAACCAGTTGTAGTGTTGATATAAACACCTGTACCACTGGATGGTAACCAGTTGCAATGTTGCTACAAACACCTGCACTACATGAAGGTAACCAGTTGCAGTGTTGCTACAAACACTTGCACCACATGAAGGCAACCAGTTGCAGTGTTGCTACAAACACCTGCACCACAGGAAGGCAGCCATCTGTAGTGTTGCTACAAACACCTGTACCGCAGGAAGGCAACCAGCTGTAGCGTTGATACAAACACCTGTACCACAGGAAGGTAGCCATTTGCAGTTTTATTGCAGTATTACTACAAACACCTGTACCTTAGGTAGGTAACCAGTTGTAGTGCTGCTACAAACACCTGTACCATTGGAAGGTAACCAGCTGTAGTGTTGCTACAAATACCTGCATCACAGGAAGGTAGCCAGTTGCAGTGTTGCTACAAACACCTGCACCACAGGAAGGTGACCATTTGTAGTGTTGCTACATACACCTGTACCACAGGAAGGCAACCAGCTGTAGTGTTGATACAAATGCCTGTACCACAGGAAGGTAACCAGTTGCAGTGTTATTGCAGTGTTACTACAAACACTTGTACCATAGGAAGGTAATCAGTTGTAGCATTGCTACAAACACCTGTATCTCTGGAAGGTAACTAGCTGTAGTGTTGCTACAAACACCTGTACCGCAGGAAGGTAACCAGTTGTACTGTTGCTACAAACACCAGTACCACAGGAAGTTACCAGTCCAAAGAAGTCTGTTCATGCCAGTATTATTCTCATCCATAACTGACTCCTGTGACATTTTACTGTCCGCTCAGCTTCACATCCACAGCTGCAGGACACTTCAGCATCCATGTCTGACTAGACAACCTTTTAAAGCTAAGCTTGTGCCAGCTTGCTGACAGTGATTTCAGCAAGTGTCATCACTCAGAATATATGTGGCTGAAGCATAGTAGTGATAAACAAACACTTTTTAAGGGGTCAACCTCTCTTACACTGCCCATGTGGAGGAGACTCCTACAACCACCATTTTATATACATACTAAGTTCAAAACCACACAACACTGGAGAAAAGGACATTCTCAGTGACTGCTGAATGTGTTTTCCAGCAATATTCATTTGTGGTAATGGCACAGTCACAGAGAGCAGTTGTACAATCTAGTAGCTCCCTATAGCCAACTCCAGTTGAAGTAATCTTAAACTAAAGTTTGCCTATGTCTTACTAGTAGTCCCTTATCCCTGACATTTGATAAATTTGATTATTTTTTGTCTTTGGTCTGTAACTATAATACTGAATTGCCTCTGACCTAATTATTTAATTAACCTGCTCTACTCTAATTTCCAAGTAGCTCCACTGATATAAACTCCCAAAACAGTGCTCTCTGCTCAAGAAGGACACTACCCTGCTGAATACAGTACTCTGAAGTCAGCCCGCTACAAAGTGAAAAGGTGGAAACTTATCACTGTTCACCATTTTAAACTGTAAGCTGCTGACTAGGGTCTAAAGCACCTATCAGTTTGTTCCCATTACAAAATGGCTAACTCCCAACTCTAACTAAAGTGTAGTGTACCCCTGCCTCCTCCAACTGTTGTATTCCTAACCTTAAAATAACCCTAGATTTGCATTGACTATAGCACATTTACTACAAATTGTATTACAAAACAGAATACCTATTCACTACAAATTATATTAAAAAATAGCAAATCTATAGCTAGTAAAATTAAGTGCTGAAAACTGGTGCAATGTAAGAGCTAAAATACTTACCTTACAGCTATAGTAAGCCCTAGGAAACCTTGTTCACTGCAACAGCCCTGCTCCCTGCCTCCAATTCCCACCCACCCCAGTACCTCTACATTTAAAATAGAATTGCCACTCCCCTACTTACTAGAGCCTATCACCTTTCATCTGGGTCACTTCATCCCACCTCCATTGCTCTATCTATATTTTACTAGCACATATCAGCTTTTATCTGGCATTCTCCCACATCCTTCCAGAAAAGTTACTTCCACCCTTTCTTTTGGTGTTGTATCACCATGAAAAAACAATTCCTTAACACACTAGCTATATCCCTAACAATGATTTACTCCCCTTTACTACTACTCCTGTTGGTCCCATACATCCTTACCTTGTATGAAAACCAGACTCTCATGGGAATTCAAGTCCCAAAGGGCCATACTATCACCCCAGCTGTAAAACATCCCACATTCAGCCATGATTATAATAATGGGCCCTGCTCAACATTTTTTTCACTCTATCAACATACCAACTCCTGGCACATTAGCCCTAGATCCAATCACTACTAGAAACTTATAAAAAAATTCCTGAAGCTTTATCACTAAGTACAGACCTAGCCTAATACTTGGTGGTGATAGTCACCCCAGCCCTGGCCCATCTACTTCTGATATATACACCCCTTCTACTTGTAACCTAAGCTACAGACCTACAGTCAGTAGACCAACTAACTCCCTCCTAGCCTGTCATCTCAATATTAGAAGCATTAATAACAAGGAACATGAACTGCATGCACTCCTGGCTGTCCAATCCCCTGAGATTCTTTGTCCATCTGAAACCTGGTTAAAACCTAACAGTACAGACAATGAAGTGTTACCACCTGGGTATAACATACACAGGCTGAATTGTGTTTCCAGGAAGGGGGTGGGGTGGGGTAGCTATAATCTACAAATCTGAGTTGAATGTGAACAGCGATGTAACATAACTACCTCAGATTAATAGCTGAAATTCTTGCCACTAGATTGCAACTTAACAAAAGTAAATGCATTAATATCATCTGCATGTATATTCCCCCAGGTAACAATATAGATACCCTGCACTGACTATCTTGTCATTTGATTCAAGAAACCCTACTACTCGGAGATTTTAACATAGACCCCCATCTACCCATATTAACCTGCATACATTTGCACAAATCATAACCACCCCTACCAGGTAAGGTAAACCCAACCAAAAAGAAAGCATACTTGAGTGGGTACTCATAAATAGTCACACCCAACTGTACACCACTGGCACTCTCCCAGATGATCTAAGCAAATGCCTTCTCACCTATATAATTAAGCAAAAATCCATTAATCCCCAAAAACCCTTACTCAGAAAAGTTAGAAACAGAAAAGACTTTGATCCTGCCAAATTCCAACAGAAATTTAACTCATGTAACTGGTCTATTCTAAAACACCTCCCCTTAGCGGAGGCAGTTGTACTGCAGTAAAACACCTCCCCTTAGCGGAGGCAGTTGTATACTTTAATAACAGATTTCTTGAGATCCTTGATTTGCATGCACTTGCTCCTTCAAATAGAACAAAAGCCAGGGGCGGTCCATGCTCTTGGACTGCCAGACTGCAGCCCCCTCAACTTCAAACTAACAAAAGAAAAAAAAAATTTTAAATTTCGTGGACTTCGCGCATGCGCACTAGTCCAGACTGAGCTTGCTGCAGTGGAAGATCTCGCGACGGGCAAGGTCGGATTTGCGCTGGGTTTTCAGCTGCACTCATTGGGGGTTTTGTGGACAGGGACCTGGATTTAATGGTGGTTGCGCTGGGTTTTCAGCTGCACTCATTGGGGGTTTTGTGGACAGGGACCTGGATTTAATGGTGGTTTTGTGGACAGAGATATATTACAGGACCAGGTAAGTGTGTGTGTGTGTGTGTGTGTGTGTGTGTGTGTGTGTGTGTGTGTGTGTGTGTGTGTGTGTGTGTGAAAATGCCCCTGGTGCAATATACTGGTGGTTAAGTAGGGAATACCTCAGGCTTGAACCCTGTACCTTGTATGCAGGTGTTAAAGACCTGAATTTCCTACCCACCACCATTTGTAAAAAAAAAAACTGCAGATTTTTGCCTCATATTTGATCTGATCTGTTCCTCATAATATCTGTGGTTTGTAAATGTTGCAATGCTTGATATTTGATGGTGCAGTGGTAGCATTGCTGCCTCACAGCTGCAGGTTCTCAGGTTTGCTTTTTGGCTGGTGTGCCTTCTTTGTGGGGGGTCTGTATCTTCTCCATGTGTTTGTGTGGGTTTGCTTTTGTGTCCTCCCATGCTACAAAGACATGTCTGCATTATTTCTTCCTGGGCCTCTGCTGCAATTTTTTTTGTTCCAAGTCAGACTGTCCTGATTAACAAATGTTAAATAAAATTGACAGGCATTTGAATTTCAGACTTCAGGTTTCTGAATGTTTAAGTCCTTGCATATTTGATGGTGCAGTGGTAGTATTGTTGCCTCACATCTATAGGTTTTCTGGTTTGATTCTTGGCTGGGGTGCCTTCTGTGTGGAGTCTGCATTTCCTCCCTGTGATTGTGTGGATTTGCTCTGGTGCCCTGTCATTTTACAAAGACGTGTCTGCAGTATTTCTCCCTGGGTCTCTGCTGAAAATTGATTTTATTCTGTCAGCAGTAAAATTGACAGGCATTTGAATTTCAGACTTCATGTTCTTCAGAAAATACATAGTAACACAACCATAACACAACCTTTTATTCTAGCAATTTTCTAAGTTTATAAGATGAATATTTGAAATTTGTCCCTATTTTTGGGACTGTATTCCCCCATTATTGGCTTTGTCCACGTTTTTTGTGCTAAGGTTGACAGCTATGGCAAGAATTGAATTCACTGAATGTTTGAGGGCTGTATTCCCTCATTACTGGGTTTGTCCAGGTGTTTTGTACTAAGAGTTTGACAGCTATGGTGAGAACTGAATTCACTAAATGATAGCCATTTAAGTTTCAGTCTTTTTCTTTTACAAAGCAGCTGATTTGGCGTAGTGGTATTTTGCTCTGACTGTTTTGCACAGGGAGCTTGGCAGTAAAATGTATGGTTCTATCAACTTTCCAAGATTATACAAGCAATGTTTGTGTCCCTGTTTTTTGGGCTTTTGACCCCCCCCCAATACATTTTGGCTTTTTCCAGTTTTCTTGTGCTGCGAAGTTGAGTATTGAGTAGATTTTACAAGGAGCTGAGAGCTGCAGGGGAACAGAAGTTTAGTGTTGCTTAAGTGAAGTTGGTTTGCCTTGTTAATAGCACAACAGGTTGTGTACTTGCCTTTGATTCAGAAGGCTGTGGGTTCTAATCCGACAAGGGGTAGATGCTGCCATACTGAGAAAGTTCTCCTTGGTGAAGATACTAACTATGAGTCTGTTATCAGTTTGCCATCCATTTCCACTTGCAATATTACTAGCTTATCATTTTTTTAATGTAATATAGGCAATTTATTCCTGAGGGGCAACAGACACTTTATTTTTCGATGAAACCATGAAATATAAAGGTGTTTGCTAGCAGCAACCTCTTCATTAGTTACAGATTTCTTTAATGTGGAATTATTTAGATGACTTTTACTTTAGAGATAATGCATATTTACTGATAATGGACTGTAGAATTGTGCATGTTTACTGATAATGGTGGACTGTAGAATTGTGCATATTTACTGATAATGGTGGACTGTAGAATTGTGCATATTTACTGATAATGGTGGACTGTAGAATTGTGCATATTTACTGATAATGGTGGACTGTAGAATTGTGCATATTTACTGATAATGGTGGACTGTGGAAGTCTGAGTAGACTTTTATGATAAATGTTCTGAACTGGGCAGTTTTGTCATTATGGGTGCATGCATTTTGTTTCATTGCTTACTGGAAAAATGTTCAAAACAAATTTAAAACACCCTCTAACAAGTGTACTGTATTGTACAAGGAATATAATTTTAGTACAATGAGGAAGGTGTATCAAAGAGCACATGTATGTTTCATATGCAAGGGGCCTATGATTTGAAAACAGCCCAAAATTAATCTTTATCTGCCACTGGCAAAATGTATTTTCTTTGAATGCGGGTTTCAATGCTGTTTCAATGAATGTGAGTTTCAAAGGCAGAGACGTTTTAATGCTAAGTTTTCATTGTGAGACTGCATTGCTTTGTTTAGTAGATGACTTAGTGTTTGTGCTGTAAAATACAAAATAAAACTTTCAAATGAAGTCCAACTCATCATAGAAGTAAAGCAGTATGCACATTAGTGTTTATGGTAAATGGAGTGAAATAGCCAAGTAATGGTTCATTGGAATGGCTGCAGAGGCTCCATTCAACCATGATTTTGTCAGGGGGGAAGGGCAGCAAACTCAGACAGGCCCAGCTGAACTATACCTCCCAACTGTCCAGATTTTCAAAGAATGAATAGATTTTTGCCTCTTATTTTTGGTTTGTTCTTCATAAAATTTGTAGTTTTCTGGCAAATCATTTAGAAATTCAGTCACTAAATAATGATACACTGAGTTTCAGACTTCATAACCTTCAGAAAAATGCATGCTAAAGTAAGAACTATTATTCTATCAACTGTCTCAATTTATACAAGAGCAATTTTTAGTACTGTTTATATGTTACCCCAATATATTTGGCCTTGTTCAGATTTACTGCATTAACAGGTTGAGAGGTACATGCAAATAAATTGCTTTATAGAATTAAGCATAGCCAACCTCTCAACTGTCCCCAATTTTGGCTGAAAATGTTGCTCTTCCCCCTAATAATCCCTCTGCAAAATAGCAATTTTGGAAGAAAACATGGAGGGTTTACAGTTAAGAAATAACTGTAATAATCAAAGTTATAGATTACTTGAAATGCATGTAGATTCTTTTATTTTGTCAGCTGCTCAAGTTAGCAGTACTAATATTAAAGTGCCCCTTCTTTGACAGGTTCCCAGCTGTATTGTGTGGCTATTTTATATTTTTGCATCACATTTGGTCCATTTTTCATAAAATTGTGTTTTTTGGCAAATTAGTGACAAATCACTAAAGACTGAAGTTAGAAAATAATAACAGACATTTGAGTTTCAGATTTTATACCCTTCAGAAAAGTCATACTAATGCAAGACCTATTCTATTATCTTTCTAAGTTTATTAGAGCAATATTTAAAAAAATGTCCTTATTTTTGGGCATTTGTCCCACTTCTGTGTATGGCTTTGTCCAGATTTCTTGCTCTGAGGTTGAGAGGTATGACAAATGTGTCAGGGCCATCACAGTCAGCCAGAGACATTTCAAATTGTGACATACTTGTTGCACCCCACTCCACCATGTAGTGACTCTGGATGTGTCCAAGCAAGGCAAGGAGTAGTTATGCAGTGTAAATGTGCAGTGTGTCCCCCCCATCCAAGGTAGACACAAGTACTACAGTGGCTTTTCATCTGTCCTTGATTTTGCAGAAAGGTCTGGTTTCTGTCATATTTTTGTACTGTTGATTTATGCTTATTACTCAAAGTGCCTGTTGCTCTGTGTTTAAGCAGCAATGCTTTAATGACCATAAGGTAAGCTTGTCTGAGATCGTAAGATGCAAGTAAGCTTTAATAAGCATACTGTTAAAGAATTGCCAACATTGAAAGCCTTTCTGTTGTTGCCATGCAGAGAATACTTGACTAGATAATGTATAAGCCTTGGGTATTAAAGGACAGGATTCCATTATTTTAAAAAGCTCATTACACTTGTTGGAGACTTCCAGTCATCTCTACAGACTTTACCCCTAAACTAAACAGAATGCCAATGATCATGTGTGGTCCATAACCTGTACAGTAATCCTTTAAGCAATGTATCTTGAGCTTGTTTCTTGTTTGCTTTTCATTTTTTACTTACATGTTTTCCCCATCAAACAAGTAGATAGTTGTCAGGCAGCAGGTCTTTTTTGGATAAGAAACATTTTTACAAGTGGGGGCATCACAGAGATTTCTACTTTCAGCATGTTACTTGGTACTTTAATAAAGCTGAATATAAATTATAATTAGAACTGCAGTGCAAGGAGAAGTGGTTTGAGTTGAGTGCTTCTGGATTTTCTTGTACATGATTTTGACTGGCATAACAGTAATGTATTTAAAAAGTAATTTATTTTTTCATGCCTCACAACCTTTTGTTTCCATCTAGATATTAAGTAAGCTGTCATGCAGCCAATGCATTGAAATATTTTTATTCTTCTACACTTATTTTTGTCTTGATTGGACTCTCATAATGATGGTTTGCCACCCAGGGCAGCGTATTTAATTAAAGTTAGTTTTTTGTGGTTTTGAGCATAGCTCCTCCCCTTTCTAGTTGGCCACACCTCTTCCCCATTGACCCCACCCATTCAGCTGTCTCCTGCAGCCCCCCTTTGATTTGAAGTCACCAGCCGCCACTGGCAAAAGCAAAAACTACTCCATGGCGTTCTAAAGAGTCTAGACTCAAAATTACCAGTATAAACAAATTATGGCTTTATGGCATTCTATTAAAGACCCCCAAGATCAAATTAAATACAGGCAAGCTAGGAATGAAAATAAAAAAAATCAATCTTACAAGGCAAAAAACAATACTGCTGTAATTTACAGACAGTAAATCAAAACCATCCTCAGAAATTTTGGGCAGATTTGAATAATCTACTCCATCCTGGACAGACCTCTACCCCTATTCCCACTGCTACTGTTGATAAAACTCCCAGAGGATGTTTCAGATACTTTTAACCAATACTTTACTGAGAAAATTCAAGCCATATCTAGCCAATTACCTCCTAGCTCCTCTGGCCCTGAAAGTACTACTCCTTCAAACCTACTCTCTTTCAGCTTCCAACCAGTGTCCACGTCACTTATCCATACCTTGATCAAAAAATTTAAATTTACCACACTGTTTGCTGATCCACTCCCCGCCAAGAACCTTAAAAAATCAGCTGATGCTATTGCCTACCCAGTATCAATACTAATTAATCAAATCATAGCAGAAGCTAGACTTCCCACCATCTGGAAAACATCCTACGTAATCCCACTTTGTAAAGGAGGCAGCTCTACCGAATTCTCCAATTATAGATCAATAGCAGTACTCTCCACTTGCAAAAATTATGGAAAAATGTATTCACAGACAACTCATGCACCAACTAATCCAGAATCACCTTATGGCAGATACCCAAAATGGCTTCCATCCACACCACAGCACTACTTCAGCCATACTAGCTTTTACCAACAGCATAAACCATAATCGCAACAATAATCACATATCCTCTGCTCTCCTCTTGAATCTTTCCAAGGCATTTTGACACGGTTGACCACCACCTTTTAATACACACCCTGCGAACATTCTGTGTAGGTACTAAACCCCTTCAATGGTTTAAGTCCTACCTGAATGGGAGACAGCAGGCTGTTCTTTGGCAGAGTATACTCTCTAACCTACTACCTAATACCCTTGAAGTACCACAAGGCTCCATTCTAGGGCAACTGCTGTTTTCCATCTTCATTAATGACCTGCATACTGTCATCCCAAAAGTCAGCTCTATCCAATACTTTGATGACACTACCCTGATCTGCTCGGCCACATCTCCAGCAGACTTATGGTCTGCTACCCAGTCCACCTTTAACACTATAGGAAACTGGCTCTCTAAATGTTGTTTGATACTAAACCCCCCAAAAAACTAAAATGCTGTTATTCTTACCAACACAAAGGTCTACTGCTTTTACCTTTACCATAAATGCAAATGATGGCACAATAATCTCCCCTGACCTCTCTACAAAACTATTAGGTGTCATTATAGATAATCTAAAATTCAACCTACATGTAAACCAATCGATCAAAACCATCAATAAAAAGCTAGGGTCACTTTACAGAATAAAAACCTTCCTAACTTCTCCTGCCAAAATTGCCATAGCTCACTCTCACCTTCTTTCAACACTTGTATACATCCCCTCTACTATCTAATCTAAACAAGACTGTACTTAAACTCTCAACATGCTATAACCACATTGCCAGGTTTGCCACTGGGCTACCTTTTAGGACACACCATTGCATCAATCGTCTAATCCAGTGTAACCAATTGATCATGGCTTATAAAATCCTTTATAATCCGGATAAGACTCCTGCACTTAAAAATCTTATCACCCCCTATAACAATCCAAGACTGCTTCGATCCTCTAATAGAATACTGATTCAGACCAACAGAACTAACAACGCAGCTGGTGACTCTCTTTGTAAACTCTGTAGGCAGATCTTGGAACTGACTTCCATCTGATATTACTTTGCTCCCTTGGTCAGTTTAAAACTAGACTCAAACAACATCTGGCACTAAACTGGTTATGCCAATGTATCAAGCCTGGCTAACTCTCATCTGAACTGTGTAAAATCTATCAATCAGCTTACTGTTTAATTTACCCCTGACTTTCACCAGGGATTAACTCGAACCTGTGGAACTTGTTTTTTCATGTTTGCTTATATAATCTTTGCCAATATTATATTTGTAACATGTTTTTATTATTTCTGTTGGATCTTTTCTCCCCGGGCCTCCGCTGAAAATGGACATGCATCCAGTCGGACAATTCCGATCAACAAATGTAAAATAAATAAATAAAAATAATAATCATGGATTACAAATAACTGTTTATAATTCTTGCATACCGTATTCTGTTTCCCATATGCATATTCCATGTCTATGCACACCATCTTGTGACATTCACAAACAGCTGCAGTGCCAGAACA
>NC_056749.1:767517800-767530300 GCF_019279795.1 Protopterus annectens
ATATATATATCAGATGCTGGAGGCTTCTGAAGGTCAGCTACATGGATGGAGGGGAAGAATAGCCATCTTACTACTAAAATAAAGAAGGCACATCATTATCTGAGGATGTGTCTTGACTCATACTTTAATTTTCCACTACCATATCTTCATGACAATAGACATACTCATAGTTTTATCAGGCCAAATAATATCTAATTTCATCTCCAAAAAAGGAAGAAATACTATCAGAAATGGAGTTCTTCTTGCCCAACCTGAGTAAGATCTACCAATTATTTTACTTCTTTAAATAAAGATCTGTTTATGTTACAAACTATTTCCAGCCAATAATGAAGGATTATTAGTCTCTGCCCAACAGAGAAACTCCCTACCATACACTTTCAAAAGGCAGGTGACTACCAGTAAAACAAAGGGTGAAACTTCTGTTCTCAGTAATATTCAAATCCTCACACTAGAATTATTCTTTCCCTGACTAGTCAGCTTACAAAATGACACTTCATCTACGTTCTTATTTCCTTTCTCCCTACAGATTTATAAGGTCATTGCATCTTCGCAGGTTCATAGGTATTAACTAGGGTAATGACCACAAGGGACTTATTAAACCTAACCATGCATCCCAGATCTCTGACAAGTTCTGATACCCTTGATAAGTGTAAGCAGGGGCTTGGGAGATGAACACTTTACAGGTTACCTGTGCATTAGAGACACAGGTGCCAAACAAGGGATGAATTTCCAGTTCCCCATCCAATTGTCCAAATTACACTTGAATTTGGGTTATGGAGGAACTCTGCTTCACATGGATGGGGACTCTTTACGAAAGACGGGATAGTCTCTGGGATACATACCTGTCTCTGCAGCATGTCCTTTTTATATCAAAGGCAAGGTTTAAGTCTTTAGAACAGGTAATTTTGTGCTGTTTGTTTTGCTTATATGCAATAGGTCCATCAAAGTGGGGTCTGACAATGCCCTGTCTGCCAAGCATAGATCTTCCCTTTACAGCCTTTAGGGGACAGAATACAGGAATAGACCCTTGAAGCGGTTTGCACAGGACATGTTGATTATGCACTGTATTTGTTTAGTGAGGAAGCTGTCTGGACATTCCAGTTGTCAGATGTGCCTAGCTAGGTACATACCAAAAGGGGCAATGTACATAATGATAAAACTGATGACTGCCGAATACAGCAGAACAGTGACTTCCTTGGACCTAGATGCCATACCTTTGCTTATAAGTTGTACAGCATAGAATGATTTCCTCACCACTGCAGACTCGTGATAGTCAAAGGCTAGATTACTGTGTGCGTGTCCCCAAGTCCCTGACTACTGAGTCAACTTTCAGATGTATGTTGTCAATATGTTAGTTACCAGGGGTGGATGACTTCCCAAAGAATACTGTTATGCATTTCTTGGCATTTAATATTAGTGTGTGACTCTGACACCAGTTATTTGTCTGAGTCAGCCCTTCCTGGTGACCATTTGTCTCAGTGGGGGATTCAGTAACAGCTCCTAATTTGCAATCATCAGCAAATTTAGTCAGCCAGAGGCCGTTTACATTGGCCTTGACTTCATAGAAGTAAATTCCAATAAGGAGTGGTGCTAGGACTGATCCCTGAGGGACTCTGCTTATGACTGGCCTCTTTGTAGAGGTGGACTCCCCAACTCTAACTTCTTAGGTCCTGTCTGTAAACCAGCTGGCTATACATCAGGTGACATAAGGGTTTCCAGCTAACATCTTGAGTTTGTCAACAATGCCTGAGTGGGGTATTGTGTCAAATCCCTTGGCCAGGTCAAGATAGACAGTGTGAAACATTTTGCCCTCATTTATTGCTTATGTGACCTTCTCAAAGAAGTCCTCCAAGTTGAGTAAGCATAACCTGCCCTTGATGAATCCAAATTAGGTTGGGTCCAGTGTCTGGAGATTTCTTATGTAATTATTGATTATTTCTATGTTAATTCTTTCCATGGCTTTGCATATGCATCTGGTGAGACTTATGGGTATGTCTGTAAAACAAGCAGGAGAATAAAGTACCTCAATCCAAACACGAAAAAAATATGATTATCCAAATGCAATAAGATAGCAGACACAGCTCAGGTACCCAGAATGTATTAAATAAAAACAATAAAACATCCAACAACAGTAAGCATATACAAATCTCCTTAACGAAAAAACATACATCATCCTAAAAACAGATGACAATATATACCGACATAATAGAAAAACCTATACATTCACTAAAACACACTAATCAAATTAAATCCGTTAAAATGCTAAATATAAGTATTTAAATATGTCATCTGTTTTTAGGATGATTTTATTGTATTAGTTAAGTAACATACAGTTATTTCTGAAAGATATATTTTTTGTATGTTTAGAGTTAGGGTTTCCAGTAGTATTTATTTACTTGATATAGTGCTTTGAACATGATGTATTTTTTATTGTTTTTTTGTTAGGGAGATTTGGATATGTTTTAGATAGAGATGTCATAGATGCAAGTATTCATTTATTATGTTAATTGCTTAATTAATAGTTCATGAAGAATATATAAGAAGCAGCTCTAATGCATGTAGTTAAGTCTGAAGAAGCGTCTGTATTAGACGCGAAAGCACTTAGTTATTGGATATTTTATTGTTTTTATTTAATAAATTTTGGGTACCTGAGCTGTGTCTGCTACCTCATTTAATTTGGAAAATCATGCTTTTGGGTATGTAATTTCCAGGGTCTGTAGATGGCCCACCTTTGTGCAGAGGGACAACTGTTGCCATTCTCCATTCATGAGGCATGAAGTCTCTTTGGAGGCTACAGTTGAATACCATTCCATTCCAGATGACCTGAAAGGTAATATTTCATGCTGTTTAGAAATCATCCAGGAATATTTTCTGGTTTTATTGGCCTTAGAGAAAGCATTAAGGATCTGTTCCCTAGTGAAAGCAGGGAGAGTTATTTTAATGGTATTTCCTGAAGGAAGGTTGAGGGGGAGAGAGCAGTAAAGTTGGAGCTGAATTTGTTTTCTATAATTTCTGGTTCAGTATAGGTGACTCCATTAATGCACATGATTGTGTATTGCCTATCAGGTTGCAGACATAGTTAAAGAATGTCTTGTGGTTGCCCTTGGCCTGTGAGGTCAAATTTACCTAAAATTTGGATTGGTAGACATTATTTGTCCTCTGAGTTGTTTGTTTAGCTTGATGAGAATACTTTTATCCTGATAGGTGCTGCTCCTCCTAAATTTTGCCATGATTTTTTCCTTCTGCTATATAGCTTATTGAAGTTGTGATTCTACCAGGGTGGCTTGTTTTTTGAGTTACTTCTGAACTTCTTCCAGGTAGGTACAGCCGCTTCTGTGCAACTATTAACATGCTTGTATAGGGTTTTTGTAAACATTTCCTTATAATTAGCAGTGCTCTCAGGGTTTATGGGGGCTTGAACTTTTGGCAGGTTATTACTTAATAGTAGGAAGTTAGCCTTAGAGTAGTTCCTGAATATTCCAGTGTTAGCTGGGCTTCCAAGTTTTATTTTTACTTCAGAGGAGATCATTTTGTGGTCTGACCTTATCAGAGAAGACATTACACTAGGGTTTGCAGCACTCTCCCATGTTAGTGAAGACCAGATCCAGTATGGCTGAACCCCTGGTTGGTGTACTTTCTGACAAATTGGTCCAGGGAGTTTGTGTATACAAAATCAAAGAATCTATGTGCCTGTACATTTGGTGTCATATATGATTCCCAGTTAATATTGGGGTAATTAGTCACCCATGAGTATGGTATTGGGTTGGATGGTGTTTTTTCAGTAAGTTTAAATACATGATATGAGATTCTTCGGCCATTGAGGAGGACCTATAGCTTGCAAAGAAGTGGCATGGGATTTTGCCCATAGTGATTTGAATGTGTAGAACATCAAGTGCATTTTCCTGTTTGATAGGCCTTGAGGAGTATTTATTTTTGATGTAAATTAGGACGTCTCCACCTTTAATCCCTGACTGTGTAGTAGCTGTTCTAAATGTGTAAAAGGCTTTATAACCTTAAACTGTTGGCATGCTTTCTGTGGCTTTAAACTATGTCTCATTGACTGCACAAACATAAACATTCTATAGGGTAAACAGAGCTTCTAAAGAGTGGAGTTTTTTTGTTTAGACTTCGAGCATTGAGCAGTAACACCTTTAGATTTTTTTGTTTTTAATTTGCTATGTCGGAAGTGCTTTCAGTTTGGCATTGCATAAAAAAGGCACTCTGATGGAGTTCAATGTCTTAGCTACTATCCAATAGCCTAGAGGGGAGAGGTACTGACCATCCCTGGCATAGCAGCATGGTGTGTTGACCATCTTCTTCCATGCTGACAAATATTGCACCCCCTTAGAATGACACCAGAAAGTAGGCCACTTATTAAAGTCAGTCTTCTTTTGTTCATATTGTGACATCATCCTTGGAGAAGGTAAAATTCTGCTCTATGTGAAGTTAATACCAGGCTGGGACACATATTCAGAGAGGTCCATGATGTCCCTCTTCATATAGTATATGGAGGTATGTCTTAGGTCCTTTACACCCACGTAGACTATGACTATATCATACTGGTACTTGTAGTCCAGTGACCTGTGTACATGTGTAATGTGGTGGATCCTGGCCCCTGATAAGTAACTCACTGTGAATTTCTCCTTAGTCAGCCTGGTGAGAGGGACATAAGAGTCTCCAATGAACAGAATGTTGGATTGTGTGCTGGCTTGCCTCATGGTCTTAGAAGTAGAGGCTCCATGAGATGTGACTGTTTATGTTGATGTGAGTGTTGTTTTCAAAGAGTGCTGTACAACCAAGGGTGTGTGTGTAACATTAAAAAGCATTTACAAGTGTAGGCACATGCATATAAACAGTGAGCATGTGCAGGCAGCACTATCAGGCAGCAACGCCATTTTGAGAGAACAGCCAGAGTGTTAACATGTATGAGTGTAGTACCCAGTCTTTTTATAAGTTTAAGTTTAAGTTAATAAGCCTCAATCCAGATGTGTTTGTGTGTAATAAAGCTGCTTGAACTGAACCCACAACTGTTTTTCTGTTTTATCCTGACTGGACGAGTGACATTGCGTCAGAACTGGGTTTGAAAGTGCAACTTCATCAAGCCATGAGGTGCAGGGTTGATGGTGTTGATACAGTGCTGAAGAGATTAAAAAAGGGCCAAAAGTGAACATCAGGTAACCAAAACTTGCACAAATTATTTATATTGCAAAAGAAATGATATCAATCATTCAAAAGTCGCAAAACACATTATTAATCAAACAAAAGGCACAAAATGTATAATTAATTAAACAAAGTGTTCGAAACCATGATATTTGATAAAGCTATAAGAAGTGCTTATATGGGGCTCAGAATTATCTTTGGTTTGCATAAGGAGCATGTTTAAAGTAAAACATGCACAAGAAAAGTATAATGAGCATGATAAGGGTCAAATGAGCATAACGAGTACAATAAAAGTATAACGAGCATGATAAATGTCAAATGAGCATAACGAGTACAATAAAAGTATAACGAGCATGATAAGGGGTTAAATGGGCCTAACGAGTACAATAAAAGTATAATGAGTATAATAAGGGGTTAAATGGGCATAACGAGAACAATAAAAGGGGCAAAATAAACTTAAAGAGCAAGGCAAATGCATGTTTTTTAGCAAAAGACCACGTTTTGGCAGAAACTGTTATTTTGCATTGACTGAAGCCATTCAAAGCATAACTAGGGTTGTTTGAAGTATCTCAGAGTGAGCGCTTTATTACGGTGCAATTATTTCAGAGAGTTTGCTGTGTGCAAAGGACAGTTATTTTGCAAAGTGCAGTCAAAGTACAGCCATTTTGAAAAGTTTCTCATGCTGTGTACATTTATTCACAGAGTGCTGCTATTTCAAAGTGTTTCTTATGCTGTACAGAGTTATTTCACAAAGTACAGCCATTTTGAAAAGTTCTTGTGCTGTATTCAGTTCATTTGCAACGTGCATTCATTTCAAAGTGTTTCTTCTAAATTCTTCAAACAAATTCATACCTTTCTAGCAAAATTTGTATGGGAACCTATAAAGACCAGAATCTTAAAAACTAACACTTCCCAAGAACAAAGGGGGTCTGAACTTGCCACATTTCATAACCTACTACTCTATTATCAACACTAATAGAATATTGAGAATAGCAGAGTATGACCCCTCAGCAAAGATTGGTTCACCGGCCTGGGTAACAATATACTATAGGTATATAAAAACACTAGACATCAATCCCAAAGCGCTTCTCTTCTTAAATAAAAAAAGATTTACAAGCCTATAACTTAATAGAGCCACTAAAACATTCTATAAATATAACCCAAAAACTTTTTCACTCCTTAAACCTTGGACGAGTTAAGTTAATACTACAACCCCTTCATAAAAATCCTACCTTAAAAATAAATAACAAGATGCTAAACCTAGACTCCTTCCCTCGGTTAAAACATAAGAGAATCCAAGATATCTACCCATTCCTCAGTAGCACAATTCATGAACTAAAAAGTAATCTAAATTTACCTAAAGTATATATAATAATTTTAAGACAAATCAAAGAGGTGTGTTCCACTTACCTCCAAAACCTTACCATACTCGAAAGTGACATTGAAAACTGTACCCTACTTTGGAAGACTATGTTAATGTCAAGGAAAGCAATAACAAACTCATACAAAATGATAGGGGAAATCAAATTCCAGAAAGACCTTCTCTTCTCTAATTACTGGAGAAAATTAAAACCTGATATGGATGACCAGCAAATAGAAAAGGCAATCAACTTAACGTTGAAAACTATTCCACTTAAAAAACTCTCTTACACGCAACTCATGATTAATAATAATGCTTATTTCACCCCAGCAATTCTTCACAAGTTCAATGCAACTAAGTCCCCATACTCTTCACACTGTAAAGACCAGATTGCAGACCTAATACATATATTATGGAGCTGTAAATGCGTTTTCAAGCTTTGGAATTCCCTTAAGTTACAACTGCAAAAAATGGGGTATCAAGCATCAACACTAACATGGGAATTTACTCTTTTACACATCCTCCAGGCCAACATCTCAGGAAAAAAAGCTAACCCACTTATAACGATTTTCTAATTAATGAAGCTATTTATAGCTCGCAAATAGTTAGATCCTGTAAGTATCTCTTGGGAGGAATTCAAGAAATCTGCTATTAAACATCTACTAGCACATAAAATAGTATTGGACAAAAGAAATAAAAATATGAAAACCTGAGCAATCTGAGAACAGTCCTGTAACATCTTATTAGCATAAAGCACCAGGTACACCACATCTTATGAACTGGAAGTATTCCCACAAGTACACAGTTTAACTATGGATGAAGTATCATTTTTGTATGTGCTGTTTTTAGACTAATGACATTAATTGGGAAAGCATCTTTGTATATATTGTAATTAGGTATGTTGTATGACCTACATGTTTCTACTTTATCCACAATGTATAACATGCAAATATGGTCATTTTGATAATATGGAATGGTTATGGATTTTGCAAATGTAAAACAAAAATAAAAATTATTGAAAGAAAAAAGTGTTTCTTCTGCCGTGTACGGCTTATTCACAACGTACAGTTATTTGAAGTATTTCATACACTGATTAAGGATGATTTCACAGAGTACAGTGATTTTAAATTGTTCTTGTGCTATGAAGACTTATTTGGCAAAGTGCAGTTATTTCAGAGAGTCTGTTGTGCTATTGGGCATAATTACAAGTTTTAGCATAAAGTTTTGGCATATATTTATGTATGTTTTTACATAATTTCAAAAACCTTCACTACTGTCTTGATATGGCAAAGGCATTTTGCAGATCCAGTCCACTTGTGTTTGATCATAATATTGTAGAAAACTGGAGAGTATTTGAGCAGGAATATGATATTTTCATACAAGGAGTTTTTCTGACAAAGATGCACATACAAGTGCATTCATTTTACTTAACGTAGTGGGGTCAGAAGCCATTCAAAGAGAGCGTTCATTTGTGTATGCACCAGCAGTATATGTAGGAGAAGGAGAAAACCACCACATTGTTGTAGCAGCTAAATCAAGGGAGATCCAGTAATTCCTAGCAAGTTCCATGACTATCTCAGTAAAATAGGCATTCTCACTGCAGTAAAAGGGTGAGTAAGCAAAACCCAAGTCAAGTCTTATTGTTAACTGTCGTAATTGTGTTGCCAATCATGAGTCTAAAAGAGAGAAGTGATTAACATTTGGTCAGCAATGCCACACGTGTAAAGAAATGGAACCATTTTCAGAAGTTTTGTAAATCAAGCCAGCCTCATTCAGTTATTAAGAAAGGTTACTCAAAAAAGCACGTTGATCATGTGGAAAGTTGCAGCCCTACTTTCTATGTGTATCAGTGGTTGGTGAAAGGTTTAATGCAGTAGATTTGTTGGCAAAGAATGAAATGCTTTGTAGTGTCCTGATGAATGGTAAACCCATGTAGCTCAAAGTGAACACTGGTTCAATGTGTAATTTAATATCAGCAGAAACATTTGTTAGAGTGAGAGCTGGTGAACAACTTCATTTGGCTAATTGTGCAAAGCGTATTGCTTATGAAGGTGAAGAGATTCAAACCAATGGCTCAGTAGTGCTTTCATGCTAATCAGCTGGAAGCAGTTACAGCTTACAATTTTATGTAGTCAGAAGACCTGTGCAGTCATTATTAGGTCTCAGAGAGAGTTTGCGAATGATGTTACTTTCTTTTACTAAAGAAGTCCATCATGTAAGCACATGTCCCAGCTCCAGCTTCAGTGATGCTATTTTCTCAGAGTATGCTGACGTTTTCGATGACAAGCTAGGCAGACTTCCAGTTGTGCATTCCATGAAAGTAGACCCAGAAGTCTGTCCAGTGGCCAGACCAGCAAGAAGAGTTCCAGTAGCTATTCAGGACAAGGTCAAGGTCCAGTTAGACAAGATGGTGCAGCAAGGTGTGATTTGGCTAGTCACAGAACCAACAGAGTGAGTGTCTTCCATGGTAATTGCTCATAAGAAAATCTAAGATGAAATCAGAATATGCATTGACCCAAGAGACTTGAACAAAGCATTAAAGAGACCTCACCATCCTATGTGTACAGTCAAGGAGGTTGCCACCCTCGTGCCAAGTGCCACTGTTTTTTCTGTCTTAGATGCAAAGAGTTCATTTTGGCAAGTAAGTTTGATCACAAATCTTCACTAGTGACTACATTTAGCACACCATTTAGTAGATACAGATTCCTCAGGATGCCTTTTGGAATAAATTCTGCCAGTGAAGTCTTTCAGCGTGCAATGGAGCACATTTTGTTTGGGTTATCCATGTGCTGTAATAGTTGATGTTTTACTGGTTGGAGGTAATGGAGAAGCAGATCATGACAGAAACCTTACAAAAGTTCTGGACAGAGAGAGTGAAGTGAACTTGAAGTTCTGTCATCTGAAATGTAAATTTAGGCTACTAGAAGTTAGTTTTGTAGGTCATTTATTTACCACTACGGCTTACAACCAGACCCTGTCAAACAAGCAGCCATTCTTGAGATGCCGGCTCCAGACAATGTCCAAGCTTTACAGCATTTACTTGATATGGTTAACTATTTGGGCAAATCTATCCTTCACATTAGTAAATTATCAGCACCTTCAGGAAAGCTGACATGTACAAATGTTGCCTGGTCATGGTTAGAACAATGCAAAATTGCCATCCAACCTACATTGAGATACTATGATGTCCACAAACCAATAGTTAATTCCTGTGATACTTCAAGGTTCAGTTATTCTTCAAGAGGGCAGACCTGTTGCCTATACATCTAGCACTTTTGCCCAAACTGAGATGCAGTATGCTCAAATTGAGAAGGAACTTTTGGCAATTGTGTTTGCATGTACGAATTTCCATGATTATTTTTATGGCCGAGCTATCCAAGTCGAATTGATCATCAACCTGTAGTCACTATTTTAAAGAAGCCTATGCATACAGCTCCAACAAGACTGCAAAGAATGATGCTCAGATTACAAAAGTATGAGGCGTGGCCAAGGATGAACACAGGATAGCAGCAGATTTCTTCAGCTCCACCAATTTCATTACACTGACAGGAATTAATTACTTAAAAAATTAATTTTTAAAGTAATTTTCTTTCTAAATATGTTTGTTTTATATAGTTCTGGAACTATATCTAAAAAAGAAAGGACATCTTAACAATATTCCTGTCAGAAATCACTTTGGAAATTTTCCTGTCAGTTTATCAGTCTGAAATGAGTTCCAGTAAGACAAATTCTCAAGACTCCAGCATCAAGAAAGAACTTCAGTCTCTGATAATTATAATCCAGCAACTTACTGCTAAGATGGATAAAATGGATACTAAAATAAACACCTTCATAGAAAAAACTACAAAACAAATAGACTTGTTACATATAGACCTGCAACAACAGAAGATCCAGATGACAGGCATAGAAGAAGCTGTGAATGACATGGAAAATAGAATACAAGAAGAGGAAATCAACATTGAGTTTCTGCTGAAACAAAATACACATTTATAAACAAAGCTGGATGACCTGGAAAATAGATATAGGCGCAATAACATTAGGATTTTTGGACTGCCAGAAAATATTGAAGGTAACAATATTACTTCTTTTTTAACAACATGGCTCCCTAAAACTTTAGACTTACCAGAAGCATTCTCTTTTGGTATCAAAAGAGCACATAGATCTATAGCTAATACTAACTCTAACAAAAACTATCCTAGATCAGTTATAGTTAGATTTCTATCATCTTTTGATAAAGAGATGGTTCTTAAATCTGCTTGGGCTAAAGCTCCTGTTAAGATTAATGAGACAACTGTGCATTTTGACAATGACTATTCTTCCATGGTAATAGCTAAAAGAAAAGTTTTTCTGCCACTAATAAGGGAGCTTAAAAAAGCACAGTTTAAAACATACCTTCTGTTTCCTGCCAAGCTTAAAATCTTCCTTCCTGATGGTCCTAAAATTTTCGATGACTTAGACTCTGCTTTTCTGTTTATCAAAAAAAATAAGATTTTGGATAAAATAGAAGAAATGGAATGGGCTAGTCCTTCATTAAAGAGACTGGCAACTGAAACTTCGTGGAAGACTTCAGAGAAGAAGAAGAGACTAAAAAAACAAATGATTTGTTCTATGTTTTTTTTTCTCTCATCATTTTATTTCATTATTAATCTTTTTAAATATAGTTCCTGCATTTCCAAGAAGCCACAAATATTTTGAAAAAGATTTAATCAAAGTTATTCTCTGTGTGCAAAGAAATGTTTTGTTTCATAACTAGTCAAATATCTGGAGATTTAATGGCAAGCTGTGATTCAACTTGTTTCTCTTTCTGAAAAGGAGAAGTAAGGTCAGTAATTTGATACATTTTTTTTCTTTATCTTTTTTTTTTTTCTTCTCCTTTTCTTTGTTTAAACAATGACATTCTATTTAGATTATGTACTGGGTAAAGGGTGGGGGAGGGCAGGGAGAGAAGAGTAATGAAAATATGATTAATAGAATAATAACATATTTATTCCTTGTAAAAAGTTTATATGTTCTTCAAATGCTATTCCTAATTATACTTTCTTGATTATACTGCTTATGCTTGTTTGTAAATAATGTGTCATGCTTTAACTAATAATAATTAGAACTAAATAATAGTAAATAATATGTTTTATTTTTAACTCTATTAATATAAACAGTAAGTAATATTTCATTGTATATACTTATTATAGCTTTCTCTTACATTTTTTTTTATTTCTGCCTTACACCCTTTTACTTTCTACTCTCTTGTTCTTTTCTTTATTAATATATAGAAATGCTTTTGATCATATAGACACAGTAAATAATAAGATTTGCATAAAAATTGAGTTGGGACAAAAATATTGAGTTTTATTACTTATTAATAATTTTGGGCTTAATTTCACTTACATAGAGGCTGTAATAACCTGTAAAATACATTGTGAAGGTTTTGTCATGTTTAGATGCATTTACACTGCTAAATGAATGTTTGTCACTAGTTTTTAATAAGTTTCCCGCCAAAATGTTAAGAGAGACAATCTGGGATGTGGGCTGTCTCATGCACAGTGTCCATGAGCTACTTCAAAAGCTTCAACTCTCAGAATTCTCACAGAGAAGCTGAAAGCAGCTAGTCTCACCTTTGACCTAGATATCACACTGACACATCACAGATTCAGGAATGTCACTACCAGGAAATAGAAATGATGCAAATGCGACTATGTGAAGGAAAATGAACTCTTTAACATCTAAATGTGAGTTATTTTATATAATTACTTAAATATCTATGTTATAATTCATAAAATATGTCAGTTATAATGAGTTTAATTGATACAGTTTCTTGTAGTAAGTAAATGTCTTATTTTAGATGGCATAGAAAATGAAACATTTATTCAAGTGTTTTTGAAAATCTACTTAACAGCAGCTTAATAATCTGTGTTAAAAACTTATGTTCCAAACATATACATTACTATAACTCATTTAATTCATCTGATTGACAAGCATAAAT
>NC_056749.1:767532800-767537800 GCF_019279795.1 Protopterus annectens
TTACATAGACTTAAAAATAAAACAAAAGGTTGAATAAACAAAACCATATCAAAGAAATCTTTTCTCTAAGGAAAAGAAGAATGTTTCTAGTATACCAGAAATACTAGATGAATTTAGAAATCACTTTCACAAAATTAACCATAATAACATTAACATGGAACCTAAAGATAAAATAAAGGAGTTTATAACCACAAACATGAATAAAAAGCTTAATAAACAACAGATTAAACTATTGGATAAGAGTATTTCATATACAGAAGTTATTACACAAATAAATAAGCTTAAATCAAACAAAGCACCGGGTAATGATGGTATTATACCAGAGATATATAAAATCCTTTCTAAAAGTACATATTCATTAATACATAAGGTTTTTATTTTGGCCCAAACTGAGTTAATAACCCCCCCCCATCTTGGCAATATACATTTATTTCGCCAATTTTAAAACCTAATAAAGATCCAACTAGATGTTCTTCATATCGGCCCATCTCATTACTTAATGTTGATTATAAAATGTTTATGAGAATTTTTGCTGATAGATTGAAGACAATCATTCCCGGCATTATAGATATAGATCAGACAGGCTTCATTGTAAATAGAAATACTTTTGATAATATAAGAAGAACTTTAACATTAACAGATTTTGCAAATAGGAAAAAGAAAGATTTAACACTTATTAGTCTTGATATAAGTTCAGCATTTGATTCAGTAAGTTGGGACTATCTGTTTACCTTAATGAAGTGCACAAACTTCTCAGATGCATTTGTAAATCTAATTGAGCATTTATACAAAGGAACGTTGGCTTATATTAAGGTAGGAACATATGTTTCACAAAAATACCCATTCTTAAAGGTACAAAACAAGGATGTCCACTTTCTCCACTATTATTCACTTTAGTAATGGAGCCTTGGGCTAATTTGATCAGAAACAGTACTGACATAGAGGGTTTTGAAATAGATGAAAATACAACATCCAAAATTCAACTTTTTGCAGATGATGTTCTAATTACATCAGCAGGATCTAATTCTTCTATGCAGTCTCTATTTGATAAAATGATGAATTTTAAAAGTATTTCTGGTTTAATATTCAATGAAGAAAAAACTAAAATACTACCTATATATATATATATATATATATATACACGAAAAAATATTCTCATTAGTGATTTTACTAAATATGTACCCAATTCAGGTCAGATAACTTATTTAGGTATAATACTATCTAAAGATATTAAATCTATTATATATAATAATTATAATACCTGTTTTCTTAATATACAAAATCTTTTTAATACCTGGAATAATATGTTTTTTACTATGGAGGAGAGACTTACAATTATTAAAATGATAATATTCCCCAAGATTTTATACTTAATACAATCAATAATACTTCCACCTACAAAAATAATTATCAAGAAACTGAATACACCAATGTTAAATTTCCTATGGGCACCTAATAGACCTAGGATTGCATTAAAGAAACATACTAATAGCTGGTCTCAAGGGGGTATTTCTTTTCCAGACTTTAATTTATATACTATCTCTTCTATTGTAAAAGTTATTACTTTATTAATAGATCAGTCATATGTCACAAAATGGAAAGATTATTGGGAGCTAATTAGTATGCACTTCATGAAAATCTCCTTAACATATAAAAATATGATTGTAAATAACTCCATGTTATGGTTACTAAAGGAATTTTGTACTTCACCTATTACACCTAAACATATGGTTTGTTACCCATTAAATATTATTATTAGTTATCGTAACTTTATATTCATGCACCCTAAGTATAGGGAATGGAATTTTATTGTATTCCTATAATGTATACTCAGGGTATGCTTTTGTCATCTACTTCTGAAGGAACTCATTTAGCTATAGATAATGATCTAAAGTACTGGTATCAGTTGATATCTGATAATAAAGTTAAAAATCTAGATTTCTTAAAACAAGAATTTGATCTAAGAGAAACTTGCTGGTTAGAGGTTCAGACATTTAGACAACATCTCATTAATAAAATAGATCTAATGTCTATAACAGTTAAAGAATCTATTCCAACACTGATTGATTACTTGATATTAAATTTACAACATAAAGTTTCTGATAAAGGTAAACTTTCATACATACATAAAATTATCAGACAAGAAACTTTTACAGTGTAGATTCATACTGGAATTATTTCACTTCTATTAATGGGGACCCACCAAATCAACAAGATAAACAATATATATTGGAATCTGTTTATAGAACTACGTCTTCCATTGTCTGGAGACTTTATACATGGAAATTTTTACATAGATCTTTTTATACACCTTTGATGATGAATAAAATAAATAATAAAGATAATTTATGTAAGAGATGTAATGTAGAAATTAATGCTGACTGGGCTCATATGTTTTATGACTGTATAAAATTGAAAGAATACTGGAAGTCAATTAATGAATTTTTGCAGGCTCTTTTTACAGATAATTTAATTATTTCTAAATCTCTTATATTATTCAACACACCTGTACCTCAAAGTGTTAAAAAGGTTAAGCTTCCCTTGTTATGGTCTATTCTAGCAGTGGCTAGGAAAATAATAACTAGAAATTGGATTTCAGATACACCTCCTTCGTTCAATGAATTTAAAAATGTTATGAATATAGGGTGCCATATGGAAATAAACACAATTAGGACAAGAACAAATAGAAAAACATCTTATTATATTGTATGGGATAATTTACAAAATTTGTTAAAAAAATTTTAATTTCAATAGCATGGTATTTTAGTTTAATTAATTGATCTGATTGTAGTGGATGTCTTTGTAAATACTTTAGTTGTTTTGTTGAATATTATAATAATACCTATTTTTAATTACTTGTATAAAATTGTTATGATATTTCTCTTATATGTTAAAACAATAAACCTGTTTTGAAAAAAAAAAGATTACAAAAGTATAATTTCAAAATGGTTTACACAAAAGGCAAACTTCTTTATCTGGTTGAAACCTTATCCAGATCACCCAGAAATATTACAGAACAGCTTGATGCAGAGAGTTTTGACTTTGATGTCATGGAAGTCTGTCATTTTTCTACCACAAAATTTGATGAGCTGAAAAGTCATAAAAAGACTGATCCAATTTTGCAGAAGCTCAACCATTAAATGTTGGATGGCCTTCAAAGCAATCATATGTACTGCCTAAGTACAACCTTATTTTCCATACAGAGATGAGATGCTGATGGATGGTACAGTAGTATCATTTTCAGAGGTCACAAAGTTATTGTTCCTACTTCCTTACAACATGAATATATTCAGATTTTGCATTGTGGCCACCTAGGTTCTGAAGATACCAAAAGAAGGCCGGAGGACTAGTATTTTGGCCTTCCCTATCAAAGGACATTGATAAAGTGCTTTCCTCTTGTTCAGTATGCAATAGTACTAAACTGCATTTGCAAAAAGAACCACTTCAGCTAAGCCAGATTCCTGAACTACCTTGGTCAACAGTAGCC
Organism: Protopterus annectens; assembly: GCF_019279795.1. Classification (NCBI taxonomy): domain Eukaryota; kingdom Metazoa; phylum Chordata; order Ceratodontiformes; family Protopteridae; genus Protopterus; species Protopterus annectens. Next base: position 767,536,288 of record NC_056749.1, read on the forward strand.
ACTGACATATTTGAGTGTAAGAATCAGCAATACTTAGTGTTAGTAGAATCTTATCTGAACTGGTTTAAAATTGATTTGCTACCAAGCCTTACATCCACTGCTGTTATTATCAAGTTGGAACATCATTTCTCAGTCCATGGTAGTCCACACAAAGTTATTTCTGACAGTAGTACCCAGTTTACCAGTCAGTTGTTTAAGAAATTTGCAAAAGAGTGGGACTTTATCCATGCTACTAGTAGTCCGGAATACATGCTGAATATGCACAGAGTGCAAAGCAAATACTAGAGAGGTCATTGCACGACAGTACTGATATCTTCTTGAATTTACTTATTCTCAGAAATATACCCAGTAATAACATACTTGGCTCGCCTGCTCAGCGACTTCTATCTTGGCAAACAAGAACAACCTTGCCTATCAGTTACAGTATGTTGGTGACTAATGCTAAAAACAACAGAGCAATCAAAGCCCAACTCTTTAAGGAGCATTCCTTTCAGAAGTCCAGCTATGATAAAATAAGCAAATTTCTTCGTCTGCTGGAAAAAGTAGAGACAGTGAGGATGCAAACGACGAAAGGCTTTGATTGACTTGGTCAAGTGAGAGGCATATGTGTGTGCTGAGCCGAGATCCTACTTAGTGGAATCTGAGGGTATAGAATACAGAACAAACTGCAGGCATCTTCTTCTGGTGTCTGAAATGATATCGCAGCATCGTACCTGTGATACAGACTCTAGATTTCAGAACAGCCCTGATAATGTTCATACTGAAGAACATATCTGTATTCATTCCCATTTCTGATGCTGTCCCAAATGTCCCCAAAGTTGAACATTAACCCCGAGTACCTTCTCATGGCGCCTCTGTGCTTAACACTGAGTGTGCCATGAGAAGATACTAATTGCAAGCTGTTATCCCAGAGTGCCTTCCACAAGCGTGAGAAACTTTATTGTACATTTGTAGATCAGCTTAATGTGAAACACACTGAAATCGTAACTGAACTTGTAATTTATCTTATGCAGCTATGATTCAGTGTGTTTTTACATTAGGCTTACATTTAACTTTCATTAGAAAATCTACTTACAAAGTAGTTGCTAAAGCAAGTGGTGGCAGCCAATCGGAATCTTGCATTCCAAGCCACCACTTGCATCACATCTCCACCCCCAACGTGAATTTCTTTTGTTTCCCCCCAAATAAATAGAGGGTCCAGCAGCAGGTCTGTCCTATTCTTCTGCAAATATTTGTCGATTTTACCTGCTACTGTATCCCTCAAAAGTTATTTTGTGGACTCACGGTTTGCACACATCGCTGGAGCTAGAAGAAGTTTGCCGGTTCAGCTTTCCTGGTTCAGATTTACCATTCAGCTTTGCCCACAGAGTTTATAAGGTAAAATTTGAGTATTTCAATATGCCAACCCCAAAATAGTTTAATTTTGCTTCATTCTAATGGGGGAGTCAGTGTATTATTATTGTTAAATTGCTGCAATTAGATATTGAGTAAAGCGGTGCAAGAAGGAAGGTTT
>NC_056749.1:767542800-767599151 GCF_019279795.1 Protopterus annectens
TCAGCCAATTTAACAGACACTGATAGTCTGTTTCTTTTTGTGAAACAGAATACTGGAGTTTGTACAGTGTTTTAATGACTACTAGAGAATTGATCTGATTTGTGGATAGTCCAGAAAAAAAATGGATAGGTGGAACTGGCAACAGGGATGATTTCCAATTTCCCATCTATTTGTCAAAGTTATGCTTAAATAGGGCTAGGGATGGACTCTGCTTCACATGGATGGGAAGCTTGTTCCAGTGCATGGGGACCCTCTGAGACACATTTGTGTCTCATCAACATGGCCTATTTATGTCACAAGCAAAATTTAAATCTTTGGAGGGGGGGTAACACAGTGTAGCATGAAGACAGTAGCTGTAGGTGAGGGTTGCAATAGACATATGTATGAAGAGATAGGGACAAGGAGTAATTGGAGGGCTTAGTGTGCATTCAGGGTTGGGGGGTAGCAAGTGCTGGTATGAAAACTCTAGAGGGAGAAATGCAGTCTGGGGATGACAGGGGGATTTACAGGTGATAACAGTAAGGTAATGGGGAAGTTAACTGGAAAGAGTAATGTGAGAAGCAAATTGTGTATAGGTTTGGACAGATGAGGATAAAGATGAGCAGCAGCAGACACTAGAATACTGTACTGTGAAATAGGTATGAATTAACATTCAACAATTGTACTCCTAGCACAGTATCTAAGGTGACTAGTACACAGAAAGTGAACTACAAATGTGCTGATAAAAACATGCCAGAACAATCAGTAGACATTAATATACATATGTACATAACATTCAACAAGTGTACTTCTTTCAGTGTATTAAAAAAAAGCCTACTACAAAGACAGTCAACATAACTGTGCTGGTAAAAACACATTGAGTATGGAAAACAACATCACAGTAGCATAACTGGATTCAACAGCACAGTACAGGAGAAAAACAGAATGCTAAATAAAGCCTAAAACCCTGTGTAACAGCCTTCAGGGTGACTCACAAGAATACCCAGATGAAACAGTGTTTTCCACAGGAGTAGTTTAAAGTTAGTTATACAGGCAGAAAGTAAACATTCCCCTTAGCAGTAATTACTGTTCCAGTACAGACCAAGTAACACAATCTAGTAAACCTCAGACTGGAATGACACTGAGATGTACTATCTGGCACCCAAAGAGATCAGAGGCAAATACAAGGCCAAACCAAAAGCATACACCAGAAGTAGAATACGAGTTTCTTCTGTAACCGATGTAGAACTTGGTAAAGTTAATACTTTTTGCATATTATTTTATGCTGTGGCACCTTAGGCGGAGCTCACCCATGTGAATAAATTACCTTGTACTGGTGACAGTATACAAGTCCTGATCCTACAAGCCAAGTGCAAAATCAGAAATCTCAAAGCACTCTTTGGAACTGTTGACTTACAACTAAATAATAAACTCAGTTCAGTAAGATAACTGATGGTTCAAATATGTGACAGCTTGCAAGTATGACTCCAGATTGAGCACAAACAAATGCACATTCCCATTACGGCTTCTGCAGTTACATAAAATTAGCTTCTTTAATGCCCTGGATTGTGACTGTAGTTAAAAACAGTGATCAAGATGCAAAGTGTAAGCTTCACCAGTGCCAGATATTCAGAGCAATCAAATAATCAGCAGTCGTATAGACAACATAATAGATGCAACAAAACAAATGTTGCTCAGATAGTCTTTTGGAGAACAGCAGTGCAGACAGCAGAGTGCACCACTATCCCTAAAGCCAAATTATTACCCATCACCACCACAACCCGACTTTGTGAACCCGACACATGGGCTGTCAAACAGAGAAACTATTATGTAAACTTGGGAAAGTGAAAGCTATCTTGATAGAAGACAATTTCCCAGTGCCCGCCACATATCACAAAACAATAAATGTAGATGGCACTATACAATGTATTCTTTCATTTAAGTGCCACTGTGCTCCTCGATTTGTTGCACTCTTTGATAAATCAATTAGAAACAAAAACTGAAGCAGTTGGCATTCCTGATCTGTCTATGTGATGTGCAAGAAGATCCAACCAAAATTAATGTACTGTCATTATACAGGGTACCGCTTAAGAACGGCAATAATCGAGGGTTGTAATTCCACGTAATATAAACAGACTTCAAAAATAATATATTAAGCTAAATGAGATATCACATCTGTTTAGCATTAGCAAATATTTGCAACTCTCCAGAAAAATGCAAAACTGCCTCCAGTGTGTCATTGTTTTAAAGGAATAAAACTAAATAAAAAAATAAGTTAACTGCATGCTTTGAACTTCTGCAGCATAATACTAAACTAACCCCACTCTTGCATTCCCTATAATTAAAATAAAACTCGAACCCACCACTCTATTTTGTATTAAAAGTAAAGGTAAAAGTAGTACAAAAATAAAGTGTTAGATAATATGCAGAGACTGCTTACCTCCTGAAAACAAAAGGCATGATGCTTTTGTTTACCTAAGGCAATTTTACAACCATTTTAGTAAGAACAGATATGCCACAAACTGAGATTCCTTCATACAGCACCCCCTCACTGCTCATGTTAGCTTTTTTTCTCTGTTCATTCCTGCCAACTAGATGGAACGGACATGACGTGGTAATAGGACGCTTTGCAAAATGTGACTAGACTGCTTACAACGAGGCTGACCATTAGCTTCTGCCCTTCACTTAGAGGGGCCTGACATGAGTATGTGCCTTGTGGTAGAGCCTCCTTGATCTGTATAATACTGACACTTAGAGGGACCTGACATGAGTATGTGCATTGTGGTAGAGCCTCCTTTATCTGTATAATACTGAGCAACTTCTGATTCGCAGAGTAAGATGGCATGGGAGAAATGCTTGAGATTGGATTTGTGGCAGTGGGGAAAAAAACCTGGACTTCACATGCCCAGTTTTGAATGAAATTTCTAACTGGACAATTTGTCAGAAAACCAGACAGTCCGGTCAAAAACCTGACATCTGGCAACCCTAGCTGTACTACTTTGACTGAATTACTATGGTGTTTGTCCTAACAGATGGTAATGACTGTCTTATATTACACCTGTACCCCGAATATAATGAATGGCTACTCAACATATAATCTGATGCAATTTCCCACCTGCGTGTAAGGTGTTTATTTCTGATTTTTTCCTGTTGGTGCTTGTACATACCAGGAAATGTTACTGAATGGTTGTTTTTGGGAAAAATATGTCTGTGCAAATGTGTGTATTTCGATATATATATATATATATATATATATATATATATATATATATATATATATATGTATGACATCCATTCACTTTGTGGTAATCTAGAGCAATCCACTGGCAGCTGATTTTGTAGTTGGAAATCCTGTTCTTTACCTTCAAAGCACTGAACGACTTAGTAACCTTTGGTTCAGTAATAGAAATGGAGTGTCTGAATAGTTGTTGCCAGCTGTTTCAATTTTAGCTTTGATTTTTGCATTCTGGTATAGAAATTAGATGTAAATGTGTGTAATTATGTAAAACTATAAAACACATTTGAACTAGAAAGCTTCCATAAAGCAGCTAGAACCTCTGAATTGGTAGATACACATTGAAATATAAAATTCTTTGCTAGCAGCAACCTCTTCAGTAGTTACAGATATCTGTGAAATTATTCAGATGACTTTTACCTATGCAGAGATTGTGCATGTTTGGAAACCAGTTTACAATGTAAATCAAGATAAGAAGTACACAGGGCTGCTGGTGGTATCTTCCTGAGGAATGCCATGAACAAAGTTGGTTGTATAACTAATGAGGACGAGTCTAGCAGTATATATTTTTTTACTTTCCATCCTAAAGTTATAATTAGTGTTTAAAATTTGCTTATGGAGACCTCACTCAGTGTTTGCTATTTATTATTGTTGAAACGCTAAGTCATATTCACTTTTCCCAAGTAAAATGTATGGCATGTATGGAAATGAGTATATTTTCTGGTTGGCTTACTGTGTGATCGAGACTGTGAGGGAGACAGAAAAAGTATGCATTTTTTAACTCCTTTACCAGAGTAATAATACAATAGGCTACTTGTGATTTTTATTAGGTATTAAAAAATAATTTAAAAGGAATCCACAGGATGTAACCAGGACCTTCAGGAGTCAGTACAGACTTCATATTTGTTATTACTGTTCTTGAGGACAATTTTTTACAGAAATATTGGGAGGTAACTCCATCACTGGATGTTATGCTTGATTACTTGGACATGATTTATGCAACAGTTCTGCAGAGAGACCACTATGACACCGACAGAATATGAGAATGTGAACTGTCTTTATTTTCTAAAGTGTAACATACCACTTTTTTTCCAAACTTAACAGTTTTAGGAGGGAGGACTGAGCTCAATGAGGTACAGTTGAAAGGTATGGAAGGAGATATTGAAATGTTTACAGTTTGCTTGCAGAACTGTGACTGCTTTGTATTGTCACAGACATTCACATTTCTAACCAAATTCCATACCATGAACTGTTGGTTTATTTGCTTTCTATAGCACCTCTCATAAGCTTTATCTATCAAAGAGCATAGAAGTGTATAGAGAAAAACATAACTTGTCTTTCTAGAATCCAACCCTGTAACAGAACCTCGACTTCCTCTATGCATTTTGGAGAGAGGGCCTTGACCCTGACTTGAATAGATTTATTGTGATTATAACAAAAGGTAATAGTCTTGGACACCCATTTGAAAATCATCTGTTTTGAAACACTGTCCATTCCTACCATCACAAGAAATAAACAATTGCTCCAGATATTCTGAAAGATTTAGTTTTGCCTAGAAGTTACCCATGTTATTACTTGCTGACTACTACCTGCATGGAGCTATGTTATGTTTTGGGAATTTTTCTGGCCTTTGTTAGTAATGTATGCAACTTATGTGGGAGGAAGGGCTAAGTGTTATACTATTTTACTAAATTACTCTATTACATAACAGCTGCACAAGAAGATATAATGAGTACCTACTCAACAGGTTATGTGCAGCAATTATCACCTGTGTCTGAGCATACATACCTTTGCAGTAATGAAAGGCAAGCCATTATCACCTTAGCAATAAGTCAGTTACAATATAGCATGGAGTCATTATCACTTTTCAGGTATAACTATCAGGAGCTGTCACTGTTATTCACATAAGTACATCTCATTATCACATTGATGAATGCACAAGCCAGATTGTGTTTTTTTTCTGCTTCTATTCATTGCAAGACACCCCCTCCATTCTTCATCAACTACCTAGCCTCTGAAACCCCTTATTTTATATATATCTATATATAGATATATATAGATATATATAAATATATATAGATATATATAGATATAGATATGTGTGTGTGTGTGTGTGTGTGTGTGTGTGTGTGTATATATATATATATATATATATATATATATATATATATATATATTAGTGTGTGTTACCCACAAAGCAAGAAGGTGAGCTAAAATGAACTCATGCATCCAAGAACTTGATAAGTCACCCGCAGTATGTCTCTTTGACATGGTATGCAAGGCTCCACCTTTGTGGAGTGGGACCACTGTTGCTGTACGCCATTCTGTGGGTACATATCCTGTAGTGAGGCTGAGATTGTACAGCTGTTTTATTTGAGGGATTAGTTCTTCTTGGAGTTCATGTAGGACACAACCCGGGACGCCATCAGGTCCCATGGAAGCAGTGTTTTTTGCTTTGGAGAGGGCAGCCTTCATCTGAGCATCAGAGATGTTTGGGAGGCAGCCCCCTGCCGGGATAGACACTTGCTCTTTTGGGGGGGGGTGGAGAAGTTTGCACTGAACCTGTCTGTCAGGATATTGGCAATGTCTGTGGGTTCAGTGTATTTTTTGTCGTTTAGAATCAACTCAGAACAAGTCTGGGAGTTGCATCCTAGGTTCCTAACATAGCTGAAAAAAGCCTTATGATTGTCCTTAGTGTCCTGTGCAATTTTTCTCTCAAAGCTGGCCTTGGAGGTTTTTATGAGGGATCGTAATTTTTTGCTAGTACTGATCAGAGATGCCTTCCCTATTAGGGATTTTGCTCTATCATGTAGTATCTTCCTCCTTCTGTTGTACAGTCTATTTATGGTTGGGGTCCACCAGACAGGATGCCTGCCTTTGGGTGATTGGGTCTTGGTTTTGTTTAGGATAGCTTGATCTATGCATTCCTGGAGATGAGAGACTTCCCTTTAGCCCAAGCAAAAAATGGCCTCCAAGAAACTTACAAACAGTTCAGAACAGCAAGCCTGTAACTGAACTTTTTAAATCTCAGAAAAGTGGGAAAAAAGCAAGATTTTTTTGTTTTTTGTTTTTTTTTTAAAGATAGCAGAGGTTCACAAGTATCAACAAGTTATAACAGTGCAGTAAATGACCCCACACAAACTGTAAAATATGCCCCCAAGCACCATCTTTCATGAATATTAGAAACCCAAACCAGACTTTATATATATATATATATATATATATATATATATATATATATATGTGTGTGTGTGTGTGTGTGTGTGTATATATATATATATATATATATATATATATATATATATATATATATATATATATATACATATATATTTGTATTTTCACGAGTAACATACAGATGCAAGTATCCATTTTATTATAGTAGTTCATATCTTTGTGAATTTTTTATTTTATTCATCATTTGTTGACTGGGAAAGTCCGACTAGGTTCCACAGATCCTGTTTTCAGTGGAGGCCCAGGGAGAAATGCTCCAGATGCATGTCTTTGGAGTACGCAGAGGAAACCCACACGAACACAGGGAGAACATGCAAACTCCACACAGAAGGCACCCCAGCCGAGAATCGAACCAGAGAACCTCTTGCTGTGAGGTGACAACGTTAACCACTGCACCACCCAATTAATTAATTAATAATAAGAATTAATGTAACTGAACCACATATGATGAAACAGTTGAATGTCTCAAACCATCACCACATACTGCATGTTGTGTTGCTTTGCAGCTGCCTCTGTGCAGGTGAGTAACATTATATTCTATACCATTGTGTTTTTCAGCTTTGCATTCACCCGACATTACACCCCTCAGTGAAGATGCCATCTGCTAAGAAGTTAACTGACATTTACTTGGATGAGGATACTGATTCTGACAGTAATACCAGTGGGTCCGAAATGGAATTGGATCTTGATGCACAGCGTAAGCCAGACCAGAGTGAGGATGACGATTATGATGCCGATGATCATATTCCACTGGCACGTCTGCGTGAGAAGGCTATTACTGCTGATAAAGATGATGGCCCTGTCCCAGCGATTCCTGCCAGACCCCTACCCTATACCCCCAACCTCACCACTCTTGATGAAACTGATCACGACAGTGAGGATGACATGCCACTAGCCCAGCTAAGATATGATAGCACAAACAATAGTGTTCATCCACCTGAATCAGATTTTGACACAGAGGATGAATTGCCTCTATCTGAGTTACGGCAAGGACGTGGCCTGAGTGACAGACCTTTGCAGTCCTCCATCGCCCAAGCCAGGCCTAGTGCTGAAGAGGAAGCGGATATGCTTCCTACTATACATGAGCTCAGGCGTAGTCTACAGCAGGTTTATTCGGATGGAGAAAGTCCACTGGATCTGAGCCAAAGTAGCTCCTTGTCAAGCAAGGATCTGAGTGTGCCGCAGTATGGAATTTGTGTGAGTACTCCATTCAGAAGTCAGTACAAACCAGTGGGTAATGTAACTGATCACAGGGTACCATCTCTTAACCACCCAGTAGTTTCCATTCAAAACTGTGGGAGGCTAATGAAAAAGCCACGGTGATCATGCCCGCCACGAAACCTATTATGGGAGAAATGCCTAACACCAGTTCACATCGATGAATTTGTGTGTCCAGTCAGCCTAGTCACCACCCTGGACTCAGACAGCACAGAGGTGGACTTCCTCAATTTGATGTTCCCAGAGGAACTCTATTCGCTTATTGCTGATGAAACTAACCGCTATGCTGCACAGAGGCAGGCTGCAGCAGGCAAGGTTGATAAGCAGTGGAGTCCAGTTTGTCCTGGAGACATACGCACATTTCTAGGTGTCAGAATATACATGTCTATTGTACTTGTTCCAAAATACAGGCAGTACTGGGAAATGCACCATCTGTATGGTCATTTCCCAATAGCTGAGTACATGACCCGGGAGAGGTTTGAAAAAATTCAGCAGTATTTTCACTGCAATGACAAAAATCTCAGACGACCACAGGGCTGTGTGGGTCATGACAAGCTCCATCATGTACGGCCAGTACTGGATGCCGTACTTCATGCATGTAGGACACATTATAATGTGCATCGTGAGGTGGCAGTAGATGAAGCCATGGTCGGCTTCCGTGGACGTCTGACATTTAGACAGTTTATGCCTGGCAAGCCGGAGAGGTATGGGTGCTTGCTGACTCACATAATGGTTATGTGCATGAATTCCAGGTACACACTGGAAAGGCAGAGCAGACCACAGAGGTTGGACTGGCACACCGAGTTGTGGTCGACCTAGAACGGGGACTGATTGGAAAGAAGCATCACATTTACTTTGACAACTTCTTCTCATCTGTCCCTCTGGCACAGCAACTACTGCAAGACGGTCTGTACTGCTGTGGAACCATGCGCACCAATAGGTCTGGATGGCCTGTAACGTTCAACCGACAGGCCATTTCTAAAGCACCTCCAGGGTTCTACAGGCAGTTGCAGAGTGGACCATTGCTTGCAAATGAATGGAAGGACAGCAACCCAGTATTTCTGCTGTCAACAATTATTAACCCAACCTTGGCAGTCTCCAGCACACGCAGGAGACAGCAAGATGGAACAAAAGCTGCAGTGCCATATCCACCAGTTGTAAACATGTACAACACATACATGAATGGGGTGGACCGAGGAGATCATCTCAGGACGCAGTATCCAACTGCTCGAAAGGCAAGGAAATGGTGGCTGTATTGTTCTGGTTCTTATGGGATGTGGCCATAGTGAATGCTTACATTTTATTCCGTGAGAGTGCTAGCCACCGGCAGCTTTCATGTTCTGGCTGTGTTATTGCGGCAAGCCAGTTACAGTTTCGAAGACACCTAGGCATGCACCTCCTGACCACCTACAAGAAAAGGAAAAGATGCATAGAGATTACCATCCCAGAGTCCATGACACGATTTGAACAAGGCTCACACTTTCCAGTGAAATGGCGGAAGGCACGATGCAAAAACTGTGCCAGCAAGGGTAAACGTGCTGAACCATCATGGGGATGCCCGACCTGCAAGATTAACCTATGCATGGAATGCTTTGGTGAGTACCATGGCCATAAGAGTCTAGCAGACTGTTGACAGCAGAAAGATGTGCAGAGCACACTATACAACAAAGTTGTGACCAGGTTGTTGGGTCCATTGCTGAATGGGCACATGTAAAGACAAAAGGCAGAGGTAAGGCAGACTGCTGACACTGAAGGAGGTCATGAGACCATAGTGCTATCAGCAGTCTGAGTGGGCAGCCAGCACAGCTATGGGACACTTCAGATAACCAACATCTGCAGCCCCATGCCTGTCCTTGGCATATTAGTGCAGCGGCGGTCCTTACCCTGCTTTTTCTCTTTACATGTGCCCTGGCTATGCACCCTTGTCAGTGTCCACCCATGCTTTATTTCAGATAAGGTAAGACTGTCTTCTGCTGTTCTGGGAGTCACTGGAAAGGGAGCAGCCAAAAACCCAACACTGTCCCATCACCAAACATTGTGTTGGTGGGTGCATCACAGGGGGCATACCCAGCCAGCATGGATCTTGTGATCCACCAGGATCGCAGTTGGGAACTTGGAGACTCTACAGCACAGTCCCATAGTGCTGCTGTCCTAGGTAAGCATGGGCTTGGGTGTGCCACCGTGATGTAATTTTTCCCTCTGTGAAAGGACACATGCAAAAAGACACAGCCTGGGTCAGTCTTGGTCTTTTGACATGTTGTCTTGATGTAGCTCTCCACTCAGTCTCCCTCCCTTCATGTGTCGTAAATGTATGTAGGTCAGGACAGCAATTAGTGAAAGTTACTTCAGTCCCTCATCCCTTAGGTCCATTGCTGAATGGGCACATGTAAAGAGAAAAGGCAGAGGTAAGGCAGACTGCTGACACTGAAGGAGGTCATGAGACCATAGTGATGTCAGCAGTCTGAGTGGGCAGCCAGCACAGCTATGGGATACTTCAGATAACCAACATCTGGAGCCCCATGCCTGTCCTTGGCATATTAGTGGAGCGGCGGTCCTTACCCTGCTTTTTCTCTTTACGTGTGCCCTTTCTGTGCCCCCTTGTCAGTGTCCACCCATGCTTTATTTCAGATAAGGTAAGACTATCTTCTGTCTTCGGCATCACCGCGGAAGATGTTCACCTGTTCAGAACGGATGGCATTCACCTAACTGAGGAGGGCATTGCGTTCTTGACCAACCTCCACAATGGCGTGAGGAGAGCCATGCAAGATTGCTAACATGCAGCTTGTGAGAAGAATGGAAAACACACATGACCAAGTCAGACCAATATAGTAAGTAAAACACTATTATGAAATGTGTTGTGTAAAATTCATTCCTCTGAGCTTGGCAAACGACTCTTATGGAAGTTATGATTTTTTTTCATCTTTCGGTAAATAATATTGCATGGGAGCATCTGAATGTGCCAAATAATATCTCATTTTGAAGACCGTATTGCTGGTTCTAACATGGTAAAATAATTGTGCCTGTATGTTTGACACATGTGCAGATATCAGTTTGTTTCGGACTTAGGTTATGGAAATTATGATTTTTTTTCATATTTTGCTAAATAACTTTGCAAGGGAGCATCTGAATGTGCCAAGTAATATCTCATTTTGAAGACAGTCTTGCTGGTTCTAACATGGTAAAATAATTGTGCCTGTATGTTTGACACATGTGCAGATATCAGTTTGTTTCGGACTTAGGTTATGGAAATTATGATTTTTTTTTCATATTTTGGTAAATAACTTTGCAAGGGAGCATCTGAATGTGCTAAGTAATACCTCAGTTTGAAGACAGTACTGATAGTTATAACATGGTAAAAGAATGGTGCCTGTATGTTGTACTCATGTGCAGATATCAAACTTTGTTTCGGACTTAGGTTATGGAAATTATGATTTTTTTTTCATATTTTGCAAAATAACTTTGCAAGGGAGCATCTGAATGTGCTAAGTAATATCTCATTTTGAAAAGATTATTTACAGTTCTAACATGGTAAAAGAATTGAGCCTGTATGTTGTACTCATGTGCAGATATCAAAGTTTGTTTTGGACTTAGGTTATGGAAATTATGATTTTTTTTCATATTTTGGTAAATAACTTTGCAAGGGAGCATCTGAATGTGCTAAGTAATATCTCATTTTGAAAAGATTATTTATAGTTCTAAGATGGTAAAAGAATGGTGCCTGTATGTTGTACTCATAGGCAGACATCAAAGTTTGTTTGGAATTAGGTTATGGAAATTATGAATTTTTTTTCATATTTTGGTAAATAACTTTGCAAGGGTGCAAGTCAGTGTGCCAAGTAATACCTTATTTTGAAGACAGTGTTACTCCTTACAACATGGTAAAAGAACTATGTATGTGCATTCTACACATGTACAGATATCACAGTTTGTTTATGAAAATTGTACATTTACAATACTTTTCATTATTATGCCCATATCTTTGCAAGGGAGCATGGTGATCACGCAAATGATGCATCATTTTGAAGCTGACATTCAGATGCACAACTTCTACACTGATATGTAGGCTCTGTCTGTTACAGGTGATGAGATATTATGCTTTGTTTATTAATCAAATATGAAAAATAATATATTAATCATATTTATGTGAATATCTACAGAAAGGAATATCACACAGTAATGGTTAAGGTATCATTTTAAAGCTGACATTCATATTAGCAAATTACATTCAAATTGTATGGGTCTGCATGGGACATTGACCAAGATATTGTGCTTTGTTTTTCCAAAAAGGTAAAAAATATGCACAATATCAGCATTCCTTGCCAAATATTTAATAATGACTTTGATATACACTGTCAACATTTACACTGTTGAAAAGGTCAGTGTCTGCTGAACAACTTTCGCGTTTACATTTTTAGTCTAGCTCTTACAGTTAAAGAGTTATGAACATTTGTTTTCTGTATGGATTTACAAATGGATTTTCTAAAAATTAGCTCAGGCTGCACTGTTATTCCTATGGTGGAATTAAGCAGGCATCCTTTCCTGAGCTGCTCCGGAGTGAATGAGTTAAAGACGGTCCCCATTGGTAGATCCAATTCTGATTTTTATGTTACACAATCAGGTCGTATTTGTAGACCTAGTGTGAAATACACAGCAACCTGGAGAAGATTGTTTTTACGTATGTCTAATTTTGTATGATTGCATGTTCACAGGTAGGTAATAGACTATTGGCCCAAGGGCCTACATAAGCCTAGCCAACAAGGTTCCCTGGCTTCCGCCACCCAAGAAAGTTATTTTCCTGTGCCACTGTCGAGCAGAGACACAGAAGTGATCACCGGGGTGTATTTCCTATTTCCTGCCCACTCATCAAGATTTTTCTTGAAGAGTGCTAATGAAGAATTTTGCTTGACATAGATGGGTAGCCTGTTCCAGAGTATGGGAAGTCTCTGGGACAGGAATCTATCCCTCAAGCATGTCCCGTTTATTGTGGTGACAAGGTTTAGGTCCCTAGAGCATGTAGCTCAGAGGGATTGGGATTTCTTTAGTTGTAGCATGTCTAACAGCTCTGGGTTTGACATAGCTTTATATGTTAGGCAGGGATCACCTCAGAGTAGGCAATATGCTATGGAGTAAAGCTGGAGTTTTTTGAAGCGGTCAGTGCAGGGCATTTGTTTGAGGCCAGTAATCCTCTTTGTGAGGTACTTCTGTGGCCTTTCCATCTGCTGCAGATGTCTTGTGAGGTGCATTCCAAAAGGGGCGTTGTACTCTATAATGGGTCTAATGAGTGTTGAGTAGATGGGAACAATGACCTCTTTTTTCCTGGATGAGAACCCTTTTATGATGAGGTGTGCCACATTGAAGGACTTCCTGACTACTGTGGCGATGTGACTATCAAAGGAGAGACTACTGTCCACCTGGGTCCCAAGGTCTCTTATCACACATTCAGTGTTAAGTAGATTGCTGCCTATGTGGTAGTTCATGAGTACAGAGTTTTTACCAAAGGGGATGACACTACACTTTTTGGCATTGAGCTTGAGGCCATGGCTGTGACACCAGGCATTTGTCTCAGCAAGGCCCTTCTGTAGGATGTCCACATCGTTTGGGGACTTGACTATGGCTCCTAGTTTGCAGTCATATGCGAACTTCATTAGCCAGAGGCCTTCTGTGGTAGCCTGTACTTCAGAGAAGTAGATACCAAACAGGAGAGGTCCCAGGATGGAACCCTATGGTACTCCACTTGTCACTGCTTTGAGGTCAGATTTGGAGTCAGTGACCCATCTTGTGACTTAGGCATTTGTACCTAGTTTAGTGAGTTTAGCTATAATTCCAGAATGGGGGATGGTGTCGAAAGCCTTGATAAGGTCAAGAAAGGCTGTGTGAACCACCTTACCCTCATCTTTGGCTTTGTTGACTGCCTCAAAGAAGTCGATCAGGTTCAGGAGGCATGATCTGCCTTTCACAAACCTGAACTGGGTGGGATCCAGAGTTTGGAGGTTACCAATGTTTTTGTTTATGAGTTCCATGATAATACATTCCATGGCCTTGCAGACCAGGCTCATCAGGCTAATAGGTCAAAAGTTCCCAGGATCAGTGGTGGCTCCCCCTTTGTGGAGTGGGATAACTGTTGCTGTTCACCATTCAGTGGGCACAAAGCCTGATGTGATGCTATTATTGAACATGGTGCTTAAGTGGGGAGCCAGTTCGTTCTGAAGTTCATGTAAAACGCAGCCTTGGATATTGTCTGGTCCCATGGATGCTGTGTTTTTGGCTTTAGAGAGTGCAGCTTTTACCTGCGTAGTTGTGATTACAGGGATTCTACATTCTTCTTGTATAGATATCGGCCTTTTAGGGGTTGAGGGGGGGTAAAGTTACCACTGAACCTATCTGCCAGGATGTTGGCAATATCAGTTGGTTTTGTAATTTTCGTGCCTTTGTGCTGTAACTCAGAGCAGATCTGGGTGTTGCCATTGAGATTCTTGACATAGCTATAGAATGCTTTGTGGTTGTCCTTAGAATTAGTGGTGATTTTGTTTTTGTAGCTAGCTTTGGAGGATCTTATAAGGGATCTCAGCTTCTTACTGAGGCTAACCAGGGAGCTCCTCCACTCATGGGATTTTACTCTCTTTTGCAACAGTTTCTGCCTTCTGTTGTACAGTTTGTTTATGGCATTGGACCACCAGATTGGCTTCCTTTTTTTGGAGGATAGTGTCTTGGTTCTGTTTGGGATAGCACAATCCATGCACTTGTGTAATTGTTTATAGAGTGCACTTGTGTAGGATTCAGCAGTTGTAACTGTGTTGTCCATCTGCATGGGTGTCATGAAGTTCACCACTTCTGTCTTAAGAAGCATGAAGCTGGCTTTGGAGAAATATTTTACCATGGTTTCCTTAATGGGGGTGGGGGTGGGATGTGGATATCATGGGTGATTATCTTATGGTCGGATCGGACCAACAAGGAGTTGACTTCAGGTGTGGAACACCAGTCACTCATGTTGGTAATGACTAGGTCTAGGATACTGTTGCCGCTGGTGGAGGTGTGGATAAGGTGATCCAGGGCAATGGAGTTTATGAATTCCAGAAAGTGTTGAGCTAAGGAGTTGGTACACGAGTAGTTTTCCCAGTTAATGGTGGGGTAGTTGAAGTCGACAATTGTTAGGGTGTTTGGTTGAGCCCTAATATTTTCCAGTACATCAAGAAAAGAGGAGTGGGAATCATGGGGCATGGTGGGGAATCAGTAGCAAGCTACAATTTGGATTGCAGTTTTGCCCAGAGTTAGTTGCACTTGGATAACCTCAGATGCATTATGCTGATCAACTAGCCTGTAGGTCTGGATATTCTTAATGAATATGGACACATATCTGCCTTTGGTGTTTTGGTCCAGGTTACATGGCCGAAAAGTGTGGTATGAGTTATAGCCTGGTAGTGCAGGGGTGCTGTCTGGAGCCTTGAACCAGGTCGCAGTCACTGCACAGATATCGATGTTCTCCATTTTAAGGAGTGCCTCGAGTGAATGCATTTTGAGATTTAGACTTCTAGCATTGAGTAGCATTACCCTCCATTTTTGCTTGCCTGTTCCTGTTACGGTGGTGAATTTGTTATTTGAACCTTGCCTAAGAAAGGCACTATAGGGGCAGCAAGAGCCTTAGCCAGTATCTGGAATCCCAGGGGTGACAGGTACAGGCCATCTGTGGCAAAGCATCGTGGTCTGTCGACCATGTCATCCCAAGCATACAGATGCTGGATCCCCTTAAAATGACACCAGAAGCTTAGCCAATTGTTGAAGTCAATCATTTTGTCCTTGTACTGCGGTATCATTCGGGGTGATGGCAGAATGCTACTCAAGGCTAGGTTTATACCTGCCTGGGCTACAAGATCGGAGAGCTCTTCCATGTCTCTCTTCATGTAGTCCAGGGAGGTATGTCTCAGGTCATTCACACCAACATGGACAATAACAGAGTCATATCTGTACTTGTTGTGGCGTGACCTGAGTGCGTGGATTATGTGGTGGATCATGGCACCTGACAGGCAGCTGACAGTAACCTTCTCCTTGTTTAGCCTGGTGAGTAGGACATCAGTTTGCCTGACTATAGAGTCACCTATGACTAGTGTGTGGGTATGTTGTTTTGCCTTATTAGCTGTGGTTGAGTGACACACTGAGTCTGTGGGCTATGTGTCATTTGGGTTGTGTTGGGGGATGGAGGTTGCTTGCGTTTCTGCTTTGGAGGTCTCTGTTGCTTAGATAGATTATTATTGAGAGCCTCCACGAATTTTTTGTTACTATGTGTGGATTTTGGTGGTGTAGATTTAGTGAGACTATGTGATGAGTGTGGTGTGGTGCAAATGTTTACCTTCTCCTCATGACTGTCAAGTTCAGTCTTGGTTGGAGAGAGCTTTACCTCCAGTTTAGCTAGATAAGTGCATCTCTCACAGGTTGTAGTGTTGAATGGTAGGAAGAGAGGGTTGTCTGTTTACATGAGGCAATTTCTACATTGCCTCAAGATGCCCAGATTTATCAGACAGACAGGAGAGAACACTGGGAGCTGACCCTTGGACATGCCTGAATACAAAACCATTTTCCTCTAGATAAGTGAGGAAAGTGAGTACAAGAGCTGTTTTTCTCTACGCAAGTGAGAAAAGTAAGTACAAAAACTGTTTTCCTCTAGGTAATAAGGAAGATTGAGTGCTATAGTAATTAGCTTATTTAGTGCTTACAAGTTATGAACAAGTGCTGAGCATGAATAAGCAAATTTAATTGCTAAAACTAAGAATCTGTATGTGCACTAGAAGAGTTACAGGACAGAAACAAGTGCAAATGCAGGCTTTCAAATCAGAAAGTTGAGAGAGATGGAAGAGATTGCCCAAACGGCCAATAACTACAATTTCTGGGCCAGAACCACTCCTTATGTGGTAGACAGGTTACCTAGTGCTTACCACTCCCACTGATAAGCTAGAAGGCTTCCCTCCAACACAGAAAGACTTGGGGGGGGGGGGGCTCAGAAGCTTACATACAGTCCTGGATACAGCAAATCTGCATCTGGAACACTAGTTACAGGAAAGGTAGGAAATAGGCTTACCGTTTTTTTTGTTTGGTTTTTTTTTTACAGAAAAGTAGCAAAAACAGTAGTAAAAACAATTCATATGCAGTGCAAGTTAGCACACTTGAGTATGTAGCAATATTAGACCAAACACGGTTTAAAAAATGCAATTAAATTAAAAAGGACTAAAAGCAAATGCAGAAAGAGTTTATTAGGTAGAATGTGGTAAAGAGATGGGACAGGGGGAGTGTCCCAGATCAAATCTACAGTGGGGCGGCAATGGCAAAAGCCACCAAATTTAAACTACAAACCAAAAATAGGAAGGGTGGGTGGGACGAAACAGTTTCAACAGAGATCTAAGCAACAGCTAACAGTACAAACTCTAAAACCAAAAAATATACTCAGCTCTGTATATTTGCAGATCAGTCTCTCAGAACAGGGAGACAACAGTTTCAATAGAGATCTAAGCAACAATTAACAAACTCTATAACCAAAAAATATACTCAGCTCTGTATATTTGCAGATAGTCTGGAAGGCAGTCTCTCAGAACACAGGTTCCAGCAATTAAATGCAGTCTGTTACTAAGTCAAATAATTAAGTTTTGTATAACTGCATGTCAAAAGATCAATTCTGTGTAACTGCATGTCAGTGAATACTGTCATTTGGTAGATGATCTGTTTCTCAAAGAGGGAGGATGTAGAACAGTGTGTGTGTCTCTAACTTTAAAGAAGCATTTCAAAGTGTAGGCACGTGCACATACATAGTGTGCATGTGCAGGCAGCAGTGCCATTTTGAGAGAACAGCCAGAGTGTTAACATGCATGAGTGTAGCAGCCAGTCTGTTTATAAAGTTTAAGTTACTAAGCCTCAATCCAGATGTGTTTGTGTGTAATAAAGCTGCTTGAACTGAACCCACAACTGTTCGTTTGTTTTATCTTGACCAGACAAGCGGCAAGTACATTTGGGCCTGCTGATGGTGTTAGTTATGTCTACTTTGTATAGGAGGTCTTTGGGGTTTAGGAAGCTTGCATTTAAGTGCCTCAGCTTATGTGGGTATATGTGTTTGCTTTGAATTGTATCTGATTGGTGCAGTGTGTGTATTATGGACAACCTTATAGACATTAGGAGTGACTTTATGTGAGAGCTTTGCCTCCAATGACATTGTGTAAATACATCTCCCACATACCATATCAGTTTATTTGAGAATGAACTGGTTGTCACTAAACATGACACAATTTTTACATTGTCTCAAGATGCCCATATTCACCAAGCCGGTAATGGAGATAGTGGGAAAGGTCATATCCATGACAACAGACCCTTTTTTATTGATTAGACAGTTGGGGTGAGAATATAAAGTAATGTTAGTAGTATCTGATATGCAATTCTGGAGGCAGTGCTTCTCACTGCAAATGAATCGTGCTGTGTGCAACTAGGTATTGTTGAAATTTCAGTGGTGCTTTTGTAAGAAAAGTCACTCAAGATATCTGCATCTATACAGGACACTACCAAACACTTGAAAGGAAACTAATATGTAGACACTGATGATTCTTGGGTTCTTACAATGATAACGGGCAAAGGAGAGCATCACAAATTTCTGTCACATTACCCAGTATTGGTGGGGGACTAACAGTGTTCTCCATAAAGTAGACCCACCTATGTTTCCTCCACATATCTCATAGGTTCATATATTCATAGGTTGGTACTAGGCTATCGGCCCTGAGGCCTATACAAGCTTAGCCATAACAATTCCCTGGCTATTTCTTCCCACACTATTTACTTCCCTGGACCCCTGTCTAGCAGGGTGACTGACGTGATCTCCAGGGTGAATTTTCTTTCTCCCATCCAATCATCAAGGATCCTTTTTAAGAGGGCCAAAGAGGCGCTCTGCTTGACATGTATGGGCAGTCTATTCCAGAGTCTGGGGAGTCTCTGGGTCAGGAACCTATCCCTCCAGCATGTTTTGTTTATTGTGATGACAAGGTTTAGATCCCTGGAGTGTGTGGCTCTGAGGGATTGGGATTTCTTTAAGTGTAGCATGTCCAACAGCTCTGGGTTTGACATGGCCTTGTATGTTAAGCAGAGATCGCCTCAGAGTAGACGATATGCAACAGAGTATAGCTGGAGTTTTTAAAGCGGTCAGCAAAGGGCATCTGCTTTAGGCCTGTTTCTTTTAGTGAGGTATTTCTGCAGCCTTTCCAGATGTTGCAGATGTCTTGAGATGTACATACCAGATGAGGCATTGTCTTCTCTAATGGGTCTAATGAGGGATGGGTACAGTGGGACAATCACCTCCTTTTTTCTGAATGAAAAGAAGAGGTGTACCAATTAGAAGGATTTCCTGACTGTTGTAGCGATGTGGTTATTGAAGGTGAGACCACTGTCCACCTGTGTCCCTAAGTCTCTTATCACACATTCGGTTGTTTAGTGTACTGCCACCTATCTGGTAATTCACGGGTACATGTTTTTTTCCCAAAGGGGATAACTATACATTTCTTGGCATTGAGCCTGAGCCCATGGCTCTGGCACCAAGCATCTATTTCTGTAAGGTCCTTTTGTAGAGTATCCACATCATTTGGGGATTCAATAATGGCTCCCAGTTTGTAGTCATCTGCGAACTTTGTTAGCCAGAGTCCCTTAGTGTTGGCCTGTACTTCAGAGAAGTAGATGCCAAACAAGAGAGGTCGCAGAACTGATCCCTGAGGTACTCCACTTGTCACTTACCTGGAGCTGGATTTGGAGTCAGCTACTTTTACAGTGTGGGTTCTGTCAGTAAGCCAGTTGGCAACCCATCGAGTGATGTAGGGATTAATGCCCAGCTTAGTACGTTTATCTATGATTCCGGAGTGGGGGATTGTGTCAAAGGCCTTGGCGAGGTCCAGATAGGCTGTGTGGACTGCCTTACCCTGGTCCATGGCTCTGGAGATGGATTCCAATAAGTCAGTCAGGTTCAGGAGACAAGATTGGCACTTCACAAACCCAAGCTGGTTGGAGTCCAGTGTTTGAAGGTTGCCAATGTCTTTGTTTATAAGTTCCATTATAATACGTTTCATGGCCTTGCAGATCTGTGATAAACCTTTATGATTTCTTATCCAGTCATCCTGACTAATTTTTAAGATTGCTAAGGAAAGACTCTTCTTGATTGGTAAGGTCAGCCTGTTCCAGAAATAGGGGCTACATTGGGCTAGAGTACCTATCATGCCATCTGGTGGTATTGATGCAGTACTGTAAATGTAGGTCTCTAGAGCTGGTGTTTCCTTTTCCACTTGTTCTATTTAGGTGGAGGTATTTAAAGGGTTCTGGGTGGTTCATAATATGATAAGCTATCCAGTGAACATCCTTTATGAGTCTGTATGAGACTGATTAGAGGATGCACTGTTATCTCTAGATTTTTTACTTGCTTGGCAAGGTACTTGCAGAAGGTTGTATTATATTCAGTAATAGGCCTTGTAAGAGATAAACAAAGTGGCACTTTAACTCTTGGAGAGGAAATAGCATGAAAGATAAGCTGTGCAAGATAGGTTCATAGGTTCATAGGTTCGTACTAGGCTATCTGCCCTAGGGCATTTATAAGCCTAGCCAGAGTGTGTGTGGCTTTCACCACCCCTTAGGATGAGAATACTACACCCTTTTAGGGTTTAGTTTACTGTGCCTCTGTCTAGTAGTGACACAGAGATGACCCCCGGGGTAAACCTACGATCTCCCATCCACTTGTCAAGATTTCTCTTGAATAGAGTCAGTGAGGGGCTCTGCCTAACATGGAATGGGATTCTGTTCCAGAGTGTAGGGAGCCTCTGGGTTATTAATCTGTCCCTCCAGCACATCCTATTTATTTCTGTGTTGAGGTTTAAGTCTCTTGTTCTCATGGCTCTGATGGATTTGGATTTTCTGAGGTGGAGCTTGTCCATTAATTCCGGATTGGACATGGCCTTGTACGTCAGGCACAGATCACCTCTGAGTAGGCGGTATGCGACTGAATAGAGCTGGAGTTTTTTCAGTCGGGCAGCATATGACATATGTTAAAGACCCTTTATCCTCTTGGTGAGGAACTTTTGGGGTCTTTCCAACTGCTGCAGGTGTCGGGTGAGATACATCCCAAATGGGGTATTGTACTCAATCATTGGCCTGATAAGAGAAGAGTACAGGGGCACAATGACCTCTCTTTATCTAGATGTGAAACCCTTCATGATAAGGTGGGCAATATAGAAGGTCTTCCTAACCACTTTGGCAATGTGAGTGTCAAATGAGAGGTTACTGTCAACCTGGGTCCCTAGGTCCCTGATTACCTCTTCCAGATTTAATGGATTACCACCTATGTGGTAATTTGTCGGTACCTTGTTTTTCCCAAAGGGTATGACTATACATATTTTGGCGTTCAGCTTAAGGCCATAGCTCTGGCACCAATTATCCATTTCTATGAGGCCTCTCTGAAGGATGTTTGTGTCCGCTGGAGTATCAATTATGGCGCCCAGTTTGCAGTCATCTGCGAACATTGTCAGCCACAATCCTCCTATGTTTGCCTGTACCTCGGAAAAATAAATGCCGAACAAGAGGGGTCCCAGGACTGAGCCCTGTGGGACACCGCTTGTGACTGGCTTAGAGTCTGACATAGCTCCAGCAACTTTGACCCTGTGGGTTCTGTCCTTGAGCCAGTTTGCAACCCATCTTATGACATATGGGTTTACATTTAAGCTGGTGAGTTTGTCTATGATGCCTGAGTGGGGTATTGTGTCAAAGGCTTTTGCAAGGTCAAGGTAGGCTGTGTGAACTGCCTTACCCTCATGAATGGCCTTAGTGACTGTTCAAAAGTTCAAAAGGCAGGATCTGCCCTTGACAAAGCCAAATTGGGTAGGATCCAATGTCTGTAGGTCCCCAATGTCTTTGTTTATGAGTTCCATAATGATCTTCTCCATAGCTTTGCAGACCAGGCTCGTCAAGCTTATGGGGCGGTAATTTCCAGGGTCCATAGAAGCACCGCCTTTGTGAAGTGGGACCGCTGTTGCCGTATGCCACTCTTTGGGTACGTATCCTGTAGTAAGGCTAAGATTAAACAGCAGCCTTATGTGTGGGTTTAGTTCCTCTTGGAGTTCATGTAGCACACAGCCCGGGACACCATCCGGTCCCATTGATGCTGTGTTTTTTGCTTTAGAGAGGGCGGCTCTCACCTGGGCATCTGAGATGTTTGGGAGGCTACACTCTGCTGGGATAGTTATTTCTCCTTTTGGGGGGGAGGAGAAATTTGCACTGAACCTGTCTGCCAGAATGTTGGCAATGTCAGTGGGTTCAGTGTATTTTGTGTCATTTTGGACTAACTCTGAGCATATCTGGGAGTTTCCACCCAGGTTTCTAACATAGCTAAAGAAGGCCTTGTGATTGTCTTTTGTGTCTTTTGCGATTTTTCTCACAAAGTTGGCCTTGGATGATTTTATGAGTGATCGTAGTTTTTTGCTAGTACTGATCAGAGATGCCTTCCCTTTTAGGGATTTTGCTCTGTCATGTAGTAGCTTCCTCCTCCTGTTGTAAAGTTTGTTTATGGCTGGGGTCCACCAGACTGGGCGCCTGCCTTTGGGGGAATGGGTCTTGGTTTTATTTGGGATTGCATGATCCATGTATTCTTGAAGGTGCCCATAGAAGGCATTTGCAAAGGATTCAGCAGTGTGGGTTGTGGTTTCCACTGGCCCAGGGGCCTTGAAGGATACCACTTCAGTCTTAAGAAGTGTGAAGTTTGCTTTTGAGAAGTTCTTCACTGTGGTCTTTTGTGCAGGGGTGGGGTGGGATGTGGATTTCCAGTGAGATTAATTTATGGTCTGATCTTACCAAAGAGGGATATACTTCCGGTGTGGAGCATTTTGTCCCCATGTTTGTGATGATCAGGTCTAGTATATTGCCTCCTCTTTTGGGAATGGTGACTAGTTGTTCCATTGCATTTGAGTTTATGAATTCTAGGAACCTTTGGGCTAGGGTGTTCGGGCTTGAGTAATGTTCCCAGTCTATGTTTGGGTAGTTGAAGTCTCCCAAAATGATGGCATTTGGAGAGACATTCATACTCTCCAGTGTCTTCAGGAAGGCTGTGTGGGGTTCCTGAGTTTGAGAGGGTAGTCTGTAGCATGCTACAAACTGTAAGGCAGTTTTGCCTATGGTTAGTTGCACCTGGATAGTCTCCAATGCTTCGTGCATTGCCACTAACCTGGAGGTGTGGGTATCTTTGATGAAAATGGATACTCCCCCTCCTTTTGTGGTTCGATCCAAGTTTTGGGGCCGGAAAGCATAATATGAGGTAAAACCTGATAGTGCTGGGGTGCTCTCAGGAGCCTTGAACCAGGTTTCAGTCACTGCACAGACATCGATGTTCTCCATACTGAGGAGGGCTTCGAGGGCGTGCATCTTGAGGTTTAGACTTCTGGTATTGAGCAGCATTACCCTTAGTTTTTTTCCACTTGTGTTTTCTAGGGAGGTTGGTTTGTCATTTGAGCCTTGCCTAAAAAAGGCACTATGGAGGTGGCAAGAGCCTTGGCCAATATCCGGAAGCCCAGGGGTGACAGGTGCAAGCCATCCCTTGTGAAGCAGCGTGGCTTGTCAAGCATGTCATCCCAAGCAGACAGACATTGGATCCCCTTAGAATGACACCAGTAATTAAGCCAATTGTTAAAACTGATCATTTTGTCTTTGTACTGTGGCATTGTTCTTGGTGAGGGTAAGATGCTGCTCAGGGTCAGGGTCATGGTCATACCGGCCTGGGCTACATAATCAGAGAGCTCCTCTATGTCTCTTTTCATGTAGTCCAGGGAGGTACGTCTCAGGTCGTTCACACCGGCAAATACAATGACTGAGTCATATTTGTACTTGCTGTGGAGTGACCTGAGTGCTTGTGTTATGTGGCGGATTCTAGCTCCCGACAGGCAGCTTACTGTGACCTTTTCCTTGTTCAGTTTGGTAAGCGGGACGTCAGTGTGTCTGACTATGGAGTCACCTATTACAAGTGTGTCTGGCATGTTGTTTGGCCTTAAGGGCTGTGACTGTTTAGCACACTGACTTTGTGAACTATGTGTTGCATGTGCTATGTCTTGAGGTGGTGGTTGCTTGGGTGTCTGCTTTGGAGGCCTCTGTTGTTTTGGTAGATTTTTAATCAGCGCCTCCGAGTATGTTTTTGTGTGTTTATGTGTTTGGTTTGCAGTTGTGATAGTTCTATGTGAGACTGGGTTTGTGGTGTGCGTGTACCTTCTCCTCCTGACTGGTCTTGCCAGTACTGAATTGAGAGAGCTCAGCCTCCAGTTTGGCTATATAGTTGCATCTCTCGCATATATTTTCTTACTACCACAGAGACATGGTGTTCAAAGAAGAGTGTGTTGTCAACATATGTACCTAAGTCCCTCGGGACTTTATCAAATTTAAGTAAAATGTTACATATATAGTTTGCAGTAATGATGCTAGATTTAATAAAGGAAATTATGCGGCATTACTGGTAATGCTGGCAAGCCAGTGAATAATACACCCAGCATTTGTTTGGTCCAGTCCTTGCTGCAGAATTTAAGTGTTATAATGGGGTTTGATAACAGCTCCCCAGTTCACAATCATCAGCACACTTGGCTAGCCAAAGAATGTTTATATCAGCTTTCATTTCACAGAAAGATATATGAAAGAGGAGGAGATCCATGTTAGAGTTTTTTAGGAAACCACTTGTGACATTATGTCTCGAGTAAATACCGCTGACCTTAACGGTATGGATGCTGTCATCCTTTCTTTTCTCATAACTACACAGATTGTTGCTCCTGTATCATGGCAACAAAAGAGTGGGCATGAATGCGTACCCAAATTAAAAAATCTTCATGATTAATCCAAATTCAGTTTTTCTTTAAAAATGCATCCCAAAAAATTAACTACCAGAACATTGAATCACATGAAATCATTACCCAAAATGCTCTGCATTATCTCTCTCCTTTTTAGTGCTCTGTCTCCCTGTTGTTCTACCTCTCAGACTGTACTTCTTTATCAAAACTTCCTAAATTCCCCGTCACTTTAAATATTGCAAATACTTCAAACTATCTCCTGAAAGACCATCACGTCTTATACAAATCTGAACACAAGTATTATATATTCTTCTGTTATTTCTGCTAGTGACTACCTTGACAATTAGTTTTTTCATTGATTTATGGATTTTTTTTGTAACCACTTTCCAGGCTAAATGCAATCAGTGTGGGCTAGCATGCTCCCCTAGAAAACAAATATAAATAAAAATAAATAAATAAATGGCAAGGCTCACATGTGTGCGTGTGTGTGTGTGTGTGTGTATGTGTGTGTGTGTGTGTGTGTGTGTGTGTGTGTGTCTGTGTGTGTGTCTCTGTGTGAGTGCATATATTTAAATCTGAGAAAGGATCCTAATCATTTTCATATAAATAGGATAGACTGAGTAAGGTGATACACTCACGGTAAGCTATGTTGAGAAGATATTCAGGAGGAGACACATTCTGCTAAAGCTCTGTGAACTTTCTTGATACTTAAACTGCTTTTTCTGCTTATTTTATCCTACTGCCTGCTGACCATATGGCCACTCCTGTGAATACTAGTCATTTGTTTTCCTTAATGGGATGAAAGCACAGACATGGCATGACCACCATCTCTGTCTCCCTTTCATGTTTCTAAGGTGTGGGGGTGCAGTCGGCGATGTGAGGTCTTGTCACACAGTTCCATGGTGATGCTGCTCACATACCACCCCCCTATGCTATATAGATACCTGTTTCCAACTCCAGTCTCTGCCAGAGATCGTAAATAGCTTGGACATCCCAGAGCACAAGTCCTAAGCCTTCCCCATGAAAAGGCAAGCAGGTTCTCCCTCACTATTCCTGTCCTTCCGCGTCCATTTCCTCTAGGACCTGGGTCAAATTCAAAGCTTTGTGGTTCTGTGCTGTGAAGCCAGCTATACTATCCTACTGCTTAATGCAATAAGGATAACTTAAAAAACTGCATGTTAGATATTGTGGGTATGATGAGCTGTTTATTGAGATGCATTAAGTGTTTCCTTAGAAACGCACTCAACTGAATTCTGTATAAGTTAGTATGCTGATGTCTGAAGTGTGTAAGCCTCAATCAATAAAAAATAAATAAATCTAATGACATAAGTAGGGGTAATTTTTATGAACCTCTGACAGTGATAAATGACATTAACGGGTTACAGTCTGCAGTAGAAAGGTTTATCTGCAGACCTATGGATGTACTCAGAGCTGTGACACAGATGTATTGCCACAGCTGGAACATACAAATCACAGTAGTGCAGGACTAGACATTAAACTAAAATACTAGAGCAGACTTCTAGGGATATATTAATGTTCTTCAAGTCTAATAAGCATTCTGCAAGGCTTTTTATCACTGTGATACTAAATGTATCAGACTTTAGTTGAGGTACTTAGCGGTATTCTCTATAAAGGTTTATACGTGTTTATTCATTACACTGATGCTTCCATCCTTTTCTAAACTCTGACTAGAAACATATTGCTATCTGTAGAGCATATTCTAACATGGAATAGACAAAATCTTTACTTTAGTGATTTTTGTAAAAAAAAAGACTACTCAAAGTTAAGCTAATGGTATATTCAGTACGCCAGTTAGAATAACAGTTAAGTTCTTTACCTCACAAATATAAGGTACAGGGTTTGACTATTACCTGTGGTAATAGGTTAGGTGCCAGTTAATAGTTTTGAGTTTACATATGGCAGGATTCATAGTATTGTCTGAAATATGATGCATGTAACCTCTAAGAAAGTACAACATATTTCTTATTATTGTGGTAGGTGGGTTGCTAAAATATCTTTTCTCAACCAAGATCCAAGTTAAAAATTGATACATAGATAGTGTAAGCAGAGCATATTTGGAAAGGTGGTCAAGAGAAAATTACAAAAGTGAGCAGAACCATTGCCAAGAATGCCAGATAACACATTGCAAACAATCTTATTAAAATAATCAAGTTAATCGAAAAGTTATTTAGAAAGTAACAAGTGCAACAAAACAATGCATTGGTTGAGAGTAATCCTTGTTTATATCACCCCATACCCCTACATGACAAAGTTATCTATTGTTCCTAAAGCAATGACATTCATATGAGGCGTTTAAATTCTAGAAGGGTTTATTATTAAAACGTAGGTAGTATATACTGTTTACATATGATGAGGAACACATTACAAGTGGTGGGTGCACTTTCGCTAGAAGCCCTTTCTCTTATATATGGACTACATGAAGACCAAAACAGGATCTGTGAGCCTTGTCACTGTGAAGACGGAGCATAGAGGAAAGCTTAAAAGTATTTGCACAAGTGTGTGTGTGTGTGTGTGTGTGTGTGTGTGTGTGTGTGTGTGTGTGTGTGTGTGTGTGTGTGGAGTAATTTGATTGTTATGTATTTGTTAATTAAACCTAAGAATAACAATGTTGGTATTTCTGTAATGGATATCCATGTATCTTTTCCCAGTGAGAAGCAGTTATGTTCTGTGTCATACAACAGATTTCATTTACTATACTTTGAAGTCATTTGGTTTTATGTGAGATACTAAAGGCTATCATTGAAGAAGGAATATGCTACTACTGGAATTAAAAGAATAAAGCCAGTGGCTTTCTAGGCTTCAAAAGTTACCTGATCTGAAAGTCTGTCGTTAAACTTCACTAGCTGGAGTACTTTATTAACTCAAGCTTTAGTTCAATGTTTAAGTGAAAGGTAAGGACCGAACTAAACACTGATTTACTTACACTGTTGAACTTGGACTATGATTGTATTTTCTGTGTCAGTTATTTCTGTGGAGCTGACATTTTCTAACTTTAGAACATTTCATAAGTCATAAATGCAGTTTTACGAGAACTAATTTTAAGTTTATTGGCTACCAGTTGGTACCAGGGGGGAGTTAAAAATTTTCCAATCCGTTGTGGACTATTTGCAAACTTTGCCTATTTTTGAGATGGAAAATGACATTTGCCATCAATGGTAAGTGCAATCAGTCTAAGAAGGTCCTGGGAGGCTCTGTTAATCAATTGTGAGACTAACATTGGACTTGGTTATGACCCCTGGGTATTCCAGATTTGAAGGTTGCCATATCTACATCATTGTGCCTAGGCCAAAACTGAAAGATGGGTTTCATGACACAGCTTTCATACTTACATTTTACACAGTTATACATAGCAGTTAGCGGCATATTTATTCAAATGGTATACTCATTGGTTCATATGTAAGTGCTAGGGTAACTGCACTTGTGAGCCATTTTAAGCCGAGCCAGTTTCCCTTTTGGTACTTGAATTAACCTATCCAGTTTAGTGTTAGATTGGCCTTACCCATCCCATGGTTAATTATTTATTATTCCTATATCACCTCTAGCTAGAATACATAACTTGAGGGGACCTGTGCATGGGATAAAATATTTAAGAGCTGCTTCTGTCCATTTGCAGTACAAGGGGCAGTCCTGGGGTAAATTTTCTGTTCCTATCAATAGATCCATCTGACACTTGAATATGGACAGAGATGCACTTTGTATTATGTGGAGGAGGAGTCTGTTTCAGAGAGGTGGTATCATCTGGAGATACACCTGTCCCTCCAAACCATTCTGTTGATGCTGCTGCAGAAGAGGTTTAGATCACTCCAAATTATTTCTGATACCATTTGACTTGCTGATATGCATTAAATCCATCAGTATTGGGTTGTAGACATGGGTCGCCTTTTAACAGTCTGTAGGATAATGAGTGTAGTGACAAGGATTTTAGTTGGTCCATGTGGAACATATGGTTTAGGTTTTGCATCCTTTTAGTAAGGTATCAAGTTGTTGCATGTGTCTGGACAGATATATGCCAAAGGGGGCATTGTATTCGATCTCTGGCCAAATAAAGGCTAAGTAAAAGTGGATACTGACATCCCTATGTATAAACACAATACCATTTTTCAGAAGCTGTGCAATACAAAAGGACTTTCTTATGACAATGGAAACATTTTGGTGGAAGGTTAGTTCACTGTCCACATAAGTTCCCAAATCCCAAACAACTGGGTCAACTCTTAGGGGATTGTTGTCAGTGTGGTAGTTATTCTGGACAGATGACTTCCCAAAGATAGAATAATGTATTTTTTGGCATTTAGTTTCAGTCCATGATTTTACCTCCAGTTATTTATTTGGGACAAACTTTTCTGCAGGATGGATAAGTCATTTGGGGATTCAATCAATGCTCCTAACTTGCAGTCATCTGCAAACTTTGACAGCCAGGGCCCTTTGGCATTGGCTTTTACTTCAGAGAAGTAGATGCCAAACAGGAGTGGTCCCAGCACATAATTCTGGGGGACTCCATCAGTGATTGGTCTCTATGTGGAGGTAACTTCTCCTATTTTAATTGTCTGTATCCTGTCTGTGAGCCATTTGACAATCCAGCAGGTGACCTGGGGATTTATTCCTAGTTTATGTAGATTTTCTCCTTTGCCTTTGTGCCAGAAGCTTTGGCCAGATTGAGGTATGGAGTATGTACTGTTATCCTTCTTCCATTGGTTTGGTGACCTTTATGAAAAAAATTTACCAGGCTGAGTAAGCATGACCTGCCCTTGATGAATCCAAAATGAGATGGGTCCAGTGTTTGGATGGTCCCTATGCCATTATTGATTGATTCCATGATAAGTGTTTTCATAGCTTTGCATATGAGGCTGGTCAGACTTATTGCCTGTGTCTGTGGAAGGTCCTCCCTTATGCAGATGAATGATTGTAGCTGTTCTCCATTCACCTGATACTGAAGATGAACAGTGTTGTTGTGTGGATGCTAAATTGTGCTTTATACTATTTATGATGCATCCAGTGATACTGTTAGGACCCATCAATGCAGTATATTTAGCTTTTGATAGTGCTTTTTAGGACTTGGTCTTATGAGATAGCTGGAGGAGATCCAGCTTCAAGTATATTATGAGGGACAGATGGTGGGGAGAGGGGGTAACATTAGAGCTGAATTTATTGGCTAGTAGCTTCACTATATTTTCAAACTCAGTGCAGGTAACATTGTTCACAATGAGCTCAGTGAATTGTGCTTTTCAGATTACAAACACAAGTAATAAAGGCCTTGTGACTGTTTTTGGTTTGGATGGCTATTTTGGTCTCTAACTTGCCTTTGCTGGATATTATTAAGCTCTTGATTTTTATATCTATCTCAGTGATAAAGGCCGTATCATTCTAGAAAGAACTCTTCTTACGTTTAGTCAAAATTCTCTTCCTTTTACTGCAAAGCTTGTTGATATTATGGTTCCATCATGTCAGTTTGTTTCTGGGGTTTGGTCTGTGCTTGTGACTACAGGGTACAGGTGCATCTATGCAGCTGTTTATGTACTGGTATAGTGTGGTGGTGTATGTTTCCACATACTCAGCAGAGTTAACCCGGTTTGTTGGGGATTTCAAGCTTGCCAGTGAATCACTTAGGAGTAGGTAGTTTGTCTTACTGAAATTTCTCAAGCTGCCTTGGGTGGAAAGAATCGCTGGTTTTAGTTTTATTTTGAAGGAAGTGACTTTATGGCCAGACCTAACTAGTGATGAAGATACACATAGAATGGTGCACAATGTCATCATATTAGTAAGAACAAAATACTGTTTCCTCACTGGGCATTTGTACTGACAAAGTTCAAGAATTTTTGTATTCATATCCATGGCAAGAGTTTCCGTCAGCAAACCTCCCTCCCTCTCTCTGATTGCCTGTCACAATGTAAAGTGCGGTTGAACTGCTAAACTCCTTTCAAGAGCCATGCTGGGAATTTGAAAGAAGACACTATATCCCACACTGGCATCAGTGACAAACTGGTCAAACAATATATATTGTCTGTGTAACCCAGTGGATTGCCAGATGAGTCACTGACAGACATCACTGGCACACTTTCCCCCATAACACTTACCATTACTGGATTAGTGGAGTGTCCCAAGGCTTTATTTTGGGACTATTTCTATTAACTGTCTTGAAGTCACTCCAATCACACAAGAGAGCCTACATTTCAAAAACATGTGATGTTAAGATCACAGTCTTAAGCTGAATGGCAAGAAATGTAATAATGAAGACAGTAATTTGTATCTGTGTGTCACTGTAGTGAGGCAGGCACTATCAAGAAGTAGCCAAATCACTAGTGTTTATCATTCTTAACAAATCTCATTTTTGTAAGTCAGCTGCCAATTTTATTTAACTTTTGTTTATTGGGTAATATAACGGGTTCAAGGACCCCATTCAGCTATGACCAGGGCTATGTAGACAAGAAGGATAAACATGACACGATTAAAGCAATCATACATTGAAACACAATAAAATAGAAGAACAGCAAAATAAGCAGTAAGGACAAAAAGGATTAATGATAACCAGAAACAAGCAGGTTTACAGAGACTGAAGCAACATAATATCTAAGCTGAATTTAATATCTATGTAACAAACGTAGCCCCCTAGTCTCTAAAGGGGAAAATGTAGGAGATGAAAATACATGTTGCTGACCATCTTGTACTAATGTGCAGAGATAAGTACCAATCAAACAAGCACATAATTTCATAAAAATATAGTAAATTAAGTCCACAACCAATATCCTACAACTGAACAAATGAGAATGGGCAAGTCGCGGTTTGCCACAAAATAAGCAGAAAGCAGTTAATTTGGTAGAAATTAACCAGTGTTAACCTGACCTCAGAGTGTCACCCTAAATACTTCATCCATAAATCTTCAGTATTTTCTTTGGTACTTTCTGTAGTAGTCTTTCTCTATCCCCCTGAGTAAAACCACCAGCCATAATTCTTCAGTCTCTGGCAGCATGGCTCAACAGTCAGCTGTCATCCCATCTGTGATAATTCTGATTACATTAGGTGTTCTAAGGCAACAACTTTATGCGTAATATCTATTGACTGCTTTTTCCAGTTGATAATACATCCTGACAGAGATGGAAGTATTAAAGAAACATGGATACAAAGTTCTCTTATCACCACAGTATCAATGCAACAACCACATCACTAAAGCACACCACTGAGTCTATAGATTATGATGAGACTGCAAAAAAATTATTGCCAAAGGCTCCTAGAACACCCTTTAAAACATGTCCAGCTCCATCACACAAGGTAACCTTCACCACTCACGCATACTTCAGAACTACGTAGATCACCGTAGAGTCACCAGAAAAGCAGGCCTAAGCCCTTAGGCTGACTAAGTCTGATTCCACACAGAGAAATGTTTTAGTCATGGTTGACTCTGTAGTTAGGCATACGGACTCCACATGCACTAGACTGGACAAGAGCATGGTGACTGTAAGCTGCTTGCCTGGTACCATGATCCATGATGTCACAAGGGACCTTAAGTTAGACAAATATGACTATCACCTAGTGCTGCCCCATGTGGGAATGAATGACATGAGGTGCTTCACACAGGAGTCCATGCAGAGAGACATGATGGAACTTGCAATGCTTGTGTTAGAGGCAGGCCAGACATGAGTCTTGAGTAATAGCTTCACCAAGAATAATGGCTAGAAGCCAAGACAAGATAACTGGCTTTGACAATTGACTACACTGCTGGTCAGTCAAAGGAGGTCTACTATGTGTTCATCTGAGATGAGATGGTAGGTAAGGTTTTCTGTTTCAGTAGAGATGACTTGCACCTCTAATACCAGGGCTTCTACATACTGGCTAAAGCTTTGGTTGCTCCCATAGTGCATTTTTACTGGTCATCTCAACATAGCCAACTTAAATTCAAATTCAGGCAACATCATGGCAACACTATTCAGAATTAGAAGTCTAAATAGAAATATGTCAGAATTTGAGGAGTACTAACAAGTGAAATGCATGGATATGCTCAGAAATTCCTAGATTTTGTTACTACTAAAGCATTGGATCAAATTGTAAAACTACCCACTAGAGGTTCTAATGTCTGTGACTTGGTCATTGCCAACATAGTACCTGACTGGACCACATTGTGCATTTTCTTTCCCTGTTTCAGTCTGATGATAAGTCAACTTCTCAGCCAGGTCTAGAGGCACCACTCTGTCACCAAATGAGACCATCTTTAGGGACTTATCCAAGGTAAAACCTACTTCAGCTTGTAGAAGGCCTACCCAAAATTTGCACAAATGGACCCAAATGAGAGGCCTACTGAATTTCAATCCAGGTTTTTGCAGAACCTACATGGCTGCATAGAAGAACTCTGTACTACCCGCCCAAAATGCAATTATAAATTCTGGAATAAACCTCTTTGGTGGAATAACAGTTTTAATAAATAAACTGTGTAACAAAATAAGAAAAATTATGAAGAGTTGTAAGATATTCCCATTCCCTTACCTAAATGCCACACAAAAGCATGCCTGCAATGAGCTTAAGACTATGATTAGAAAATCTAAAGCAAAGTATGAACTTAAGGTAGCTACAGATACCAAAGGAAACTGCAAATCGTTCTCCATTTATGTCAGGAATAATAATGTAAAATAGTAATAATAATAATATTAAAACACAATGCCAAGTGAATAATGTCAAGCAATGCACTGCGCTCATTCATAATAATATCACACATTCTGATCTCAAGGATATAACAAATATATTTGCAGACCAATTAGAATCCCTGTAAAAGGCTAAATATAATATTTCTTTGAGACCAGATGACATACCAGGGTACAGTCTCATCACTGTCAGATGTCCATTATCTTAGCCTCTTCTTAAACAGTTCAGCTTTAGCCTATCTGCAGGATCTCTGCCTGATACTGAGAGAATAGCCAATGAGAATCCCTTACACAAGAATGGCCCCTCTACAGACTAAGATATTGTAGGCCAATCAGTATAACCAACCATACATGTAAACATTCAAGCCATGGAATGTCATATAGCAAAATGTGTTCATCCAGACAAGAGCAACTTAACTGATGTAAACCCCACTCAGTTTGGTTTTGCGAATGGTGGGTACTGATTCCCAGACCTTATAAACTTCTTTGAAAAGATTGCAGAGGTTGTAGACAGGGGCAACTTCCTGTATACTGATTATCTTGACCTGGTAAATGCATTTGACTCTATAGCTCATGCTGGTAATGGTGAAAAATTAGGCAAACATAATGCAGACCCCTATGCTGTCTGCTGGATTGCAAATTGAATATCCAACACATTCCATGTCATGAATGTTGCTGGTATCCCCCGCTGAATGTAAAATTGTAACAAGTGGGGTACTGCAGTAATCAGTGTTTATACCTCTCCTATTTGTCATTTATATTGCAGATATCCAAGCCAATGTCACAGACACGTGGTCAACTTAGTTTGCTGATTACTTGCCCACTGATATTAAACTGCTCCAGCAAGGTGTGGAATATACATGTACCTGATGTACTAATAATTTCCTCAAATTGATTACATGAAAATGCAGCATAATAGCATTAAGCAAAAAAAAAAAAAAAACTGCTTCCATCTCAGATGCTATAAATTATACACCTCTTTAGACATGTGTACTTATGTGTACAACTCTCCCTTGGTCATCATGTTTTCACTATATTAAGGAAATCCTTCTGTCTGTCCCAGTGGATTTCCAAGAGAATATCTCCAAGATCCAAAGAAGTCGGACTATAGCTATACTCTTCCCTTAATAGACCCATCATCAAGTGCAATGGCCGTTTTTCTATTTACAAATCCAAGCATAGCACTCAACAGGAAAGTCCCCTAATATTTTTAACCAAGAAAATTAAAGTCCTTAAATACTTTAACTAGCCTAATAAATTAGTACAACATTCCTAAAACTCAGTCGCCTACTAGCTGATCAGAGGTGACCTGAGTTTCTCTCTTTTTGAGCCATGAAAGACCCAGTCCTATATGATTTCCTATTTCTTTGAAAAAACAGTAACTTTACAAACACCTGCACTAGCGACCTAAGCCTACACAACAAATACACATGATTCACTGGAGGGATAGGATTCTAACTCAACTTATTTCCAGCATATAAAATAAGTTACCATTATAGGACAAGCAAAGTACTGCTAATACTAGTCTTGATGATTAGATTTGTAGGCACAAATTTACATCATGATTATCATATATAGCCCTTCCTTATTTGGGAAAAGGGCACTATTAAGGGCTTGTAAAATATGACAACATTTAAGTTTGTATCTAGACATTTTATGGTTCCTGTGATTACTTGCCTATTGTCTGTAGGTTCCTATTAAGTACCTCCAGTTACTCTTTCTATGAAAATGACTATAACTTTGAGACACAGAGCTAAGCAATACAGTGGACCATCTTACCTCCCCATCTTTTATGATAAGACCACAATGAGGCGTGGCAGCACATGGACAAAGCTGTTATTAACCATCCTTAGTACATATCCACAGGTGGTGCATCTGTCGGAATTTTACCCATTGAGCAGTGGGAGGAGACAGAACCATATACAACCAATCAAATGAAAGATGAAGCATATTACTTTTGTGAGAAAATGTAAGTCTAAAGTATTATGTTTATTGTTACACTTATTGTCTCTATTCCATCTAGTATGTTAAATTAAGTTCTGCATCTTTAGAAATGATTTTTAAAGAACAAAATGTTCTATTCACTGTGTCTAAATAGTGTATTTAAAAGACTGGCTTGGTAATATATTCAGTTTGTAAGCAGATATTCTTTTGCAGTTTGTAAACAATTAAATTCTCAGTTTCTGACCCTCTGCATTTAATTTTGGTAAGATGGAATAAATTAGGCCAGACAGAACCATTATCTGTGTTTATGTTTAACCTCACACATGTTTTTTTTCAAGTATGAATAACAAATGCTAAGAAAAAACTTCCAGAAAATATTTCTGTAAAAATAAACAAAGACTGTACCAGAAACGTAATTTCTACATTGCTATTAGAGTAGTTGATTCTAATTTACATTCATGTATTAGTTTTGTTTGGAGACAATTTGCAGTAAACACTCTGCAAGGTCAACACAGTGAACTGTGGCATACAGTGTTGAAAAAATTGTCATTCTCTCAAAGTGGCATTTTATTTGCTAAATAAGTGCAGAATGTTATTCATTATTTTCTTTTTGTTAGGTATCAGCCAAGTTAAGAGCAAAATGCGAACACTTATCCATTTCTGGCTTATTAAAGTCATTTCATGGTAACAGTCCTGACTGCAATAAAATGTTCTTGACATTTTAAGAAAAAAATACATCCTTTGTTGTCTACATCTGAAAAATATTGATCCTTTGTACCATCACTGTGATCTTTTAAGTGTGAAATGTTTAGAAATGATTGTATACGCTTTCCTGAGTGCTTTGTGTAACGTTCTGTCGTTACACTGGATAAAAAATGTTATGAAGGAGAAAGATGCACAACAGTCACTTTTCCAGCAAATAAAAAAGCAGTCAAATTATTTAGATATTCCAATATTTTTAAGCAACTGGTTAGATTATTTCAATATTGTTCTGTTTCTTTTATCCAATAGGTTAGTTGTTGTTGTACATGCTAAGTACATTACTGTATAGAAAGCATTTCTTTTATTTTTAAAAGCAAGTAAAATAAGCATGTTTTCCCACTGTAAAAGGCTTTTTCTTCTAACTTAAAAGCTAATTTCACAGAAATGAATGTACCTTGCAACAACAGGATTTTACTGCTGTATTACTTTTGCTTCTGCAGTGAAATAATACTAACCAAGAATTCAGAAAAATCCTTTATAAAGGGAAGTAAGGGGAAAGTAGAACAGTAAAGTAATGATGCATGGTTTGATACTGGTTAAGTATGCATTAGGAGTGACTTTGCACAAAAGGGTCTGAGTAAGTAGTCAGCTGAGTGGTAAAAAGAGAACCAGTTATGCAAATCCTCAGACACTGACCCTGTAACTTGTATGATACCTTGTGTGACCAGTAGTGTGCATGTACTGCTATGTTGAAAATTCCTGTGTGTGTAACAATGAGTTACCAAGATTACACCTGGGAGACTATATGTAAGGCTTATACACAGCAACGTTCCTACTATGTTTGTATTAAAATGGGAAGGACATGGATGAATAGGATGGTCGGAATGGGGGATGAACAAGCAGAAACACACAGAAAGGCAAGAGCAAAGAAAGGGTGATATGGGGATGGAAGAACAGAAGAGTAAAGGGGAAATGTAGCATGGGCAAGGTGTAGGTCAGAAGGTGGGTATAGGGATGCCAGCAGGGGCAGAAAAAAAAACAAAAAAGCAAAATACAAGTCAGGCAAGGACTAATTATGTAAGCAATAATGCACAACAGGGTGTGTATTAATGTGTAATTAATGCCTGCCCAGGGTGCTGTGCACCCTGGAAGGGCATTAATTACACATTAACACACACCCTGGAGGGCATTATTGTGCTTAGACAATGGGCTCACTGTAAAATTGTTGTGTTTTACTTGTTTGTTTATTCTATAAAGGACTATATTATTTTTTATATATATTTTTAATGTAAAATATTTCCTCTGCCTACTGTTTCAAACTTGCTGTAGTATATGTCAGTGGTGATGGAGGAAGCATTTTACATTAAATCTATATATAAAACAATTAATATAGTTTTTAAAAAAAATAAGCAAGTGAAACACAACATACAA
Source organism: Protopterus annectens (assembly GCF_019279795.1). Classification (NCBI taxonomy): domain Eukaryota; kingdom Metazoa; phylum Chordata; order Ceratodontiformes; family Protopteridae; genus Protopterus; species Protopterus annectens. The sequence goes on from NC_056749.1 coordinate 767,580,006, forward strand.
CATACAGCCCATTCTCTCTCCCATACACACATGCACAGTCTCTTCTCCTTTCATACACATAACATATACAGACAGTCCCCTCTGCTTACATACATGCATTCACTCACACATCACTCTTGCTTTCTGTACATCCATCTCTCTCTCTTTCTCTCTCTCACAGGCAGACACACATGCACACAGTCTCTCTGCTTTCATGCACCCATTCACACACTTGCAGACAGAAAATCACACACAAACTCGATCGCTCTCTTTTTTACTCATATACATGCATACACTCTCAGATACACTGTATTTTCTTTTTATTTTACACTCGCTAAACAGCAAAAGCGCTGCTTAGCGAGTGTAAAATAATGGCTCACTCTCACTGACATGCACACATACACACACAGAGACATAAACACACACACACATACTTAACTTTTTCTTTTTTTTTTTTTTTTTTAATGTTTTACACTCGAGAGTGTAAATAATGGTGGCCATTCCATTTCTTCAGTCTGAGCTCCACAGCAGCTTGATAAGCTGCCGTGAAGTGGCAGACTCGATTTTCACTGGGCATTACTTGTACATTAACACCTTGCTGGAGAACGCTCGTTCCCCAATCAGGGTACTGATGTACAGTAAGCCCATTACCTGTACATTAACATCCTGCTGGAGAACGCTCGTTCTCCAATCAGGGTACTGATGTACAGTAAGCCCATTACCTGTACATTAACAGCCTGCTGGAGAACGCTCGTTCCCCAATCAGGATACTGATGTACAGTAAGCCCATTACTTGTACATTAACACCTTGCTGGAGAATGCTCGTTCTCTAATCAGGGTACTGATGTACAGTAAGCCCATTACCTGTACATTAACACCCTGCTGGAGAACGCTCGTTCTCCAGTCAGGGTACTGATGTACAGTAAGCCCATTACTTGTACATTAACACCCTGCTGGAGATCACTCATTCCCCAATCAGGATACTGATGTACAGTAAGCCCATTACCTATACATTAACATCCTGCTGGAGAACGCTCATTCTCCAATCAGGGTACTGATGTACAGTAAGCCCATTACCTGTACATTAACATCCTGCTGGAGAACGCTCGTTCTCCAATCAGGGTACTGATGTACAGTAAGCCCATTACCTGTACATTAACACCCTGCTGGAGAATGCTCGTTCCCCAATCAGGATACTGATGTACAGTAAGCCCATTACTTGTACATTAACACCCTGCTGGAGAACGCTCGTTCTCCAATCAGGGCATTGATGTACAGTAAGCCCATTACCTGTACATTAACAGCCTGCTGGAGAACGCTCGTTCACCAGTCAGGGTACTGATGTACAGTAAGCCCATTACTTGTACATTAACACCCTGCTGGAGATCACTCATTCCCCAATCAGGATACTGATGTACAGTAAGCCCATTACCTATACATTAACATCCTGCTGGAGAACGCTCGTTCTCCAATCAGGGTACTGATGTACATTAAGTCCATTACTTGTCCATTAACACCCTGCTGGAGAACGCTCGTTCTCCAATCAGGATACTGATGTACAGTAAGCCCATTACCTGTACATTAACACCCTGCTGGAGAACGCTTGTTCTCCAATCAGGGTACTGATGTACAGTAAGCCCATTACCTGTACATTAACACCCTGCTGGAGAACGCTTGTACTCCATTCAGGGTACTGATGTACAGTAAGCCCATTACTTGTACAGTAACACCCTGCTGGAGAATGCTCGTTCTCCAATCAGGGCATTGATGTACAGTAAGCCCATTACCTGTACATTAACACCCTGCTGGAGAATGCTCATTCCATAATCAGGGTACTGATGTACAGTAAGCCCATTACCTGTACATTAACATCCTGCTGGAGAATGCTCGTTCTCCAATCAGGGTACTGATGTACAGTAAGCCCATTACCTGTACATTAACACCCTGCTGGAGAATGCTCGTTCTCCAATCAGGGTACTGATGTACAGTAAGCCCCATTACTTGTAAATTAATACCCTGCTGTCCAGTCAGGATACTGATGTACAGTAAGCCCATTACTTGTACATTAACACCTTGCTGGAGAACGCTCGTTCTATAATCAGGGTACTGATGTACAGTAAGCCCATTACCTGTACATTAACACACTGCTGGAGAACGCTCATTCTCCAGTCAGGGTACTGATGTACAGTAAGCCCATTACCTGTACATTAACACCCTGCTGGAGAATGCTCATTCTCCAATCAGGGTACTGATGTACAGTAAGCCCATTATCTGTACATTAACACCCTGCTGGAGAACGCTCGTTCCCCAATCAGGGTACTGATGTACAGTAAGCTCATTACCTGTACATTAACACCCTGCTGGAGATTGCTTGTTCTCCAATCAAGGTACTGATGTACAATAATCCCATTACCTGTACATTAACACCCTGCTGGAGAATGCTCGTTTTATAATCAGGGTACTGATGTACAATAATCCCATTACCTGTACATTAACACCCTGCTGGAGAATGCTCGTTCTATAATCAGGGTACTGATGTACAGTAAGCCCATTACCTGTACATTAACACCCTGCTGGAGAACGCTCGTTCTATAATCAGGGTACTGATGTACAGTAAGCTCATTACTTGTAAATTAACACCCTGCTGGAGAACGCTCGTTCTCCAATCAGGGTACTGATGTACAGTAAGCCCATTACCTGTACATTAACACCCTATTGGAGAACGCTTGTTCCCCAATCAGGGTACTGATGTACAGTAAGTCCATTACTTGTACATTAACACCCTGCTGGAGAACGCTCGTTCTCCAATCAGGTGTTGATGTGCAGTTTGCCCGTTGTCTAGGAATGTTTTAACACATATGGAGAGGACTACAAAGGAGCAATACAAACAGACAGAGGGAAGGCAGTTGGTGATGGTCAGGATTGGTCTACTTACTGCAGAGGGTAATGAAACAAAAGGAAAGGGAACACCATGAAGGTCATTAGGGTGGGGGTGGTGACTGCTAAGTTGCATAGTGCTGCATCCAACCAGAAGTCAGTTACTCCAGCCATTGTTGGTCTGACAGTCAGGGCCAGGCAGTTGTGCAACTCTGTAAGTCACACAGTGATGTGCTCTAAAATGCCAGTACAGTTGTCCAGCTTCCTCGTCTGCCAAGGCCATCATTAGGCATTCCGCCTCCTGCCAGAAAATACAGTGGGACCCCTGCTGGCAAAAGTTGACCAATGGGGAGCTTAAACCTCCCATGAGAACACCAGAGGGCAACAGTGAGCCTTCCAGATCATCCCCAACCCTCATCAACTTTCATAGAGAGAGAGAGATGATGGTAAGGTAGGTGCATGGTACAGTGGCTGCTGCCATGTCACATGTACTGTCACAGATGACACTGCATAAAATACAAATGGAAATAGAGAAAAACAAAGCAAAAAAGATGATGATGGCAGTAATAAAAAAGCAACTACCATTAGTGTGTGCTGCACCGGCTGGCAGTTCAGTCCCAGGAGGAGTAACACACAAATAAAATGCAATTAACTATGAAAATCCAAATCAAAAACAGTATGTAAGTCTAAAATATACAATTTGTATTACAAGGGACAAGATCTGATGTCAACTAAATAGTCACATGAGTTTATCTAGTAGCATAGTTCATGAGTGACAACCACTGTAACTGCAAAGGTCATCCAAGATGGGCAGAAGTTAAGCACAGAACATGGGTAGTGTCCATTTCTGAGAAGTGATGGCACTAGTTGTGGCCATGGGCTGGCAAATAGTGCAATATGGTGTGGAGGTGGATCAGACCATGTGAGCGCTGCATCAGGATGCCACAAGGAATACACATGAACATCAGAACCAGTTAGTAACTTTCCACCTTAATGTGGGACAGCCATCAAGGGGTGGTATCTAGTAGTCTGACATTGGCAGCCCATGGTATAGGTGTACCTGCAACATGCTAGAGTGACCATATGACCAGTGTAGCAGTAAGATATTGCAGACTGACAAGAGCTTTGTGCATTAAGTGCAGGAGGGATGGATAGCGATATGACATTGTAAAAGGGCAACAGCATATATACTAAAGCAGACAGTGACAGCCATGTTGGTGGTGGTAGCAGAACCATTGTCAGAGTAATATACAATATCAGGGCACTGTTAGGAACATTGGTCAATAGGAGCTTCAATAGAATAGTTACACTTGTAGTTACAAGGTGCATAACAAACAGAACAAAGCAAACTGGTAAGTAATGATGAAACACATTAGTAGCATTGTAAACCCACGCAGGAAACAAGGTGCAACAATAATCTCATATGTGTAGAATATTGACTGGTCAGGTGCATTTACTGGGAACTAGGCGTAACAATAGTCCCATATGTGTAGAATATAGACTGGACAGGTGCATTTACTGGGAAACTAGGTGTAACAATAATCTCATATGTGTAGAATATCGACTGGTCAGGTGCATTTACTGGGAAACTAGGTGTAAGAATAATCTCATATATGTAGAATATCGACTGGTCAGGTGCATTTACTGAGAAACTAGGTGTAACAATCTCATATGTGTAGAATATAGACTGGTCAGGTGCATTTACTGGGAAACTAGGTGTAACAATAATCTCATATGTGTAGAATATTGACTGTAAGGATCATTTACTGGGAAACTAGGTGTAATAATAATCTCATATGTGTAGAATATAGACTGGTCAGGTGCATTTACTGGGAAACTAGGTGTAATAATAATCTCATATGTGTAGAATATAGACTGGTCATGTGCATTTACTGAGAAACTAGGTGTAGCAATAATCTCATATGTGTAGAATATAGACTGGTCAGGTGCATTTACTGGAAAACTAGGTGTAACAATTATTTATTTATTTATTATTTATTTTATTTCCAGTTTGATTACCGGGGAAGTCCACTGGGCCAGAACGTACCCATTTTCAGTGGAGGCCCGGGGAGAAAAGCTCCAAAAGCAAAGCAAATACAATCTTAGTTACATGGTGTAAAAGGTAGTAATAAAATATATACATTTGAAATTACATTACATTGATACAGATTAGTAAAAAGCAAAACACACAGTATACTTCAAAAATCATCATTCAGGAAGGTAGATAATAGATTTAGTAGTTTCCTTCAAGTAGCAGGTTAAACTGTATGAGAAGAAGGTCTAAGGTTACATGCTATTTACAATATTTACATATGAGGAGAAGAGAGAGAGAGAAAGTACATAGACTGGGAGTGGATTAAGGTTTGATCAAGCTGTGATCAAGAGAAGAAAAGAGAAGAGAGAAAAAAAAATAGAATTAGGATAGAGTAGAGAGAAAGGATATAGAGGGATTCAAGGGGAATTTATTTAAATTTAAGTAGGATGTAAGCAGGTACACTTATGTTTAGTGGACAAGTAAGAGAAAAGTTGGGTTTTGAAGGCTTCAGTATTAGATGTTTTTCTAAGAGTAGATGGGAGAGAGTTCCATTTCCTGCCAAGAGAGTAGGAGAGAAGGAGTTGGCCACCAGGGCGATTGGGTTTGTGGATGGCGATTAAATTTTGGTGTTCAGATCTTAAAGATCTGTTTGGGGTGTATGGTGGAAGGATGTTTTCTAGGGCTGGGCATTTATCAGGGTATAATATTAATTTGTGAGCAGTGGTTAGTTGGAGGTATTCTAGGTAGTTAGGGAGTTCTAGCCAGTTCAGAGTTTGTAGGGAAAGACAATGATGAGAAGAGGTTTTAGATTTGGTAGCAAATTTAGAGATTTTATTATAGCAGATTTCGAGTTTGGTGGAGATGGAAGAAGACAGGTTAGTAAGGAGAGGGGCTCCATATAGTAGAGATGGCAGAAGATAGGTAAAAGCTAAGGAATGCCTAGCGGAATTGGAGAGAAAGCAGTTGTTTTTATAGAGCATGCCTAGCTTTTGGTGGGTTTTCTTTATGTTTTGTTGAATGTGGCTATCAAATTTGAGGTGCTCGTCTATAGTGATGCCAAGGAGTTTTGCAGATGGGACCACCTCTATGGGTGACATGGTTTGGCTTATGATTTTAAATGCTGTTTTATCAAATGTGCAAGCCCTTGAGGGAGTGAAGAGAAGAATTTTGGATTTATTAGAGTTGAGAGAGAGATGATTTTGGTGCATCCAGTTCTCTGTAGTGGAAAAAGCTATTTGGGTTTTTGTCAGTAGTTCGGGAATATTGTAGGCGGTGCAGACTAAGGTAGAATCATCACCGTATTGCATGACTGTTGTGTCTGGGATGGCAGAGTGAAGGTTATTTATGAAGATGTTGAAAAGCATAGGTCCAAGGATGGACCCCTGGGGAACTCCAGTGGGTGTAGGTAAGAATGAGGAGGTAGAGTTGTTCCATTTGACAGCTTGGGATCTGTCTGATAAGTAGCTAGAGAACCAGGATAGAGTGTCAGGGGAGAGATGAAGGTTTGATAGATGAAAGAGAAGGTGTTTGTGAGAGATGGTGTCGAAGGCTTTAGACAGATCTAGCAGTACAGTGGAAACTAGTAACCCAGAATCCCTGGCTTGATTGACTGTTTCTAAGAAGGATAGTAAGGCAGTAATGGTGCTGTGTCCAGGGCGGAAACCATGTTGGGTGGGTGTTAGGAGGTGGTTATGGGTTAAGAAAGGCAAGAGTTGGTGGTGGACGCATTTTTCTAGTATTTTAGATAAAGGTGAGAGTAGGGCAATAGGGTGGAAGTTGGAGATATTTGTGTTTTTGCCTCCTTTATGAAGTGGGAGAATGTAAGCAGATCTCCAAAGCATAGGGACATATGACTCTTTTAGAGATCTGTTGATTAATATGCTGATAGGGAGAGCAATACCTTCGGCAGCACATTTAAGGAAAGAGGAGGGGATGTTGTCAGGGGCATTAGAGCATGGATTTAGTTTGGATAAGAGTCTTTTTATGAATATAGTTGATACAGGTTTCAGGTGGAAGCTGGGATGACAGTTAGAGGGGTTGTTGGGAGCAGAGGAAAGAGAGTTGGATGTATTATTGTTAGGGAAGGATTTAGTAAGATTGGCTATAGATTCTGTAAAGAATTTGTTGAAAAGAGAGCTTAGTTCTGAGTCAGTTTTACTAGGGTCTGGGCAAGGGTTATTCCTGGATCCAGGATGGAGAAGGGAATTAACTGAATTCCAGAACTGTTTGGGGTTCTTATTATGGTTGGACTGTAGTTTAAAGTAGTAGTTTTTTTTGTCCTGGGAGATTAGTTTTTTTGCTAGGTTGCGGAGTTGTTTGTATTGGAGCAGGGAAGCAGGGATTTTATTTTTCTGGTATATTTTCCAAGATTTGTCCCTTTGGTGCATGACTTGTTTTGTTTCTTGGGATAGCCAGGGGGCAGAGTTAGATTTGACTCGTTTGTTTCGTGGAGGAGCTAGGGAGTTAAGGGTATTTAGGAAGGTAGAGTTAAACTGTTCTACCGCTTTGTCTAGGGGAAGTGTATTTAGGGTCTGCCAGTTGGTATGTTTAAGAATGTTTGAGAAGATAGTGGGGTTGAAGTTGCTAAGATTATGAGTGTGAATGTAGTGGTGTAGATATTGGGTAGAGTTAGTGGAGCGGTGTATGCAAGTAGGGAGATGGTCACTGAAGGTGTCAGGGATAGTGCCTGAAAGAGTTATTTTGTTTGGATGAGACACAAGGATCCAGTCAATGGTAGATCCTGGGGGATTTACTTTGTTAGGTCGGGTGGTTGAGTGGATTACTTGGGTGAAGTTAAAGAGGTTGATGAATTGGGAGGGGGAGGGAGAGTTGATATTATTCCAGTCAATATTAACGTCGCCTAGAATGTAGGTTTCAAATTTGATTTCAGTTGAGGCCCAGTAAAGAATATTTTCCAAGGTTGTTATGTTGTCACCTGGAGATATATAAAGGGAGATAATGCAGATGTTCTTATGTTTATTTAGTCGAAGGAGACTGGATGTAAGTTCAGTGTTTTTGAATTCAGGAGTTGAAACTTGTAGAGGGATCAGGGAGAGGAGGTTAGAGTAAATTATTGCAGAGCCTCCACCTTTTTTATTTGATCGGTCAGTTCTGAGGATTTGGAACCCAGGAGGTAAGATTTCAGAGTCGGTTATATGGGGTTTTAGCCAGGTTTCAGAGATGGCTAAGATGTCAGGTTGGTTGTGGCAAATCCAAGCATGAAGATGGTGGATTTTGTTATTTAGGCTCTGAGCATTGATAGAGAAAAGTTTGAGGGGGTTAGGAGAGGAAGTGGTAGAGGAACCAGAGGGAGAAAGGGGGATTGGGGAGGAGTTGTTGGTGGTGAGGCAGGGGCCAGGGTTTGGATGAATATCACCACATAAGACAAGGTTATTAGTGGTAGTAACTCTTAGTCTTTTGTGTTTGAGAAGTAGGAGGCTGTAAGAGGGAGGGAGCATTTTCAGAGTGGGAGTGTGAGGTACGGTGAGGCATTTGGGATGGAAAAGGTATAGTGTTTTGGGGGGAAAAAGAGTGGATGATATGTTGTTGTAATGGGTGGATAAAGAAGGTTGTGAGTGAGTCCAAGGGTTAGTTTGTGTAGGTGTTAGAGAAAAGGGTGTTTTGTGAGAGTAGGTAGTAGCAAAATATAGGGGAATGAGAAATACAAATAGTAATGATGGGACATAGATATTATGAAGTATTTTGGAAGGCATGTTTGGCAGGCAGAGGGGGAAGAGATTGGTATAAAGGAGTTGAGTAGGCAAAGAGAAATAAAAGGAAAATGAAAGAGGATGGGATCTTAGGAAAAGGATAGGGTTGAAAGTATTTGATGGGGAAAGAAGGGGAGAAATTTGTGTAGGGAAGAGAAACTATAATTGAGTGAAAAGAAAAGAATGGGAGGGGGAGAAGTAGAAGAACTATGATAGGTTAAATGGTGGAGAGAGGTATAGTGGAGTGGGAGGAGTATGAGTAGGAGGGATAATGAGGGTAGGACTCTGATAGGTTAATTATTATGCATGGGAGGGTGCATGAGAACTGAACTATGATAGGTTAAATGGGGAGAGAGGTATAGTGGAGTGGGAGGAGTATGAGTAGGAGGGATAATGAGGGTAGGACTCTGATAGGTTAATTATTATGCATGGGAGGGTGCATGAGAGGTATAAAGGTAGAGGTGCTGGGGCGGGTGGGAATTGGGGGCAGGGTAGGGGAGCGGAGTGAGCCCGTAGGGCGAACGGAGCGGGAAGAACCCAGGAGGGCAGGAGAGGAGCAAGAAGTTATCAGTGGAGCAGAGGCTATAAGGTGTAAGTAATAGAGGGGTAAGTAGGATCTGGATAAAGTAGGAGGAGTGGGCTGCAAGGTATTAGGGGGGAGAGTGAGAAACAGAAACGTTGGAACTGTGGAACAAAAGGAGAGAGATTGAAGTCTAGTTAAGTGGAGAATTTCAGAACTGCACTCAGAACTGCACTTAGCTCACCAGGGCAAATACTTGGGCTAAAGTAGACTAGGGGGAGAAGGGAGCTAGAGTAACTCAGGGAACTGAAATGAGGTTTGTAGCGAAGGGAGATAGAGATAAGGGGGTTAGGCTGCTGGCTTTCCTGGCAGGGAGAATACTACAACAGCTAGCAGGGTTTAAGAATACAGTAATTCATTAATTAGCAGCAGATACACATACTTTCTAGGTCTTCTGAGAGACTCTTGAATACACTTTCCACAAAAAGGGGGTTGAGGCAGCAGAGTGTAATTATTGCTTGAGCACTTGGGTGTACTGCTTTAATTGGGTCAGGGTATCAACCCAGGCGAAGCCACAGGGGGGAGACTCAGGGCAGGAAAGCTGGAGAACAGGGAAAAAACAGTTGAAAGAGAAAAACAGTAGGACATTAGTAACAATTAAAAAATAAACTAAACACTATATCTTCAAGTAGTGGTTAAATTAGGCAGGTATCAAGTTTGTGTCACTAGCAGAGTCAGTATTACTACAGTTAACAGCGATGGAGATATAGTCAGAGTACATTTAAACAACTAAAACCATCAAAAGCACACAGTTCAACAAAAAAAATTACCTAGTAGGCAGCATACATTTAAATCCGTACAAAAACCTATTAGACAGGAGGTTTAGCACAGAGGTACAAGAAAAGTAGGCAGGGCAAGGTCAGATAAATGTGCTTTATAGCAGCGTCTCAATAAACACGTGGAATGATAGCATTAGCTCGTAAAAGCTGACGCTAGTGAAAATAAAATGATAGCACTGGCTTTAAAGGTCGTCGCTATCACAATAAAGCATTAACTATTACACGCGAGAGCATTTATGGTTTGCATACGCATTACACTCCTACACAGTCGATAGAGACTTTAACTGTAGAGATGTAACAAATTAAATGATAATGCTGGCTTCAGAGGGTCGTCGCTATCAAATACAGCATTTAACTATTAGCGCCAGAGCATTTCTGGTGTACATAAGCATTGCACACATACGCAGTCGATAGTGACTTTACTGTAGAGATGTAACAAAATAAATGATAGCGCTGGCTTCAGAAGGTCGTCGTTATCAAATAAAGCATTTAACTATTAAACGCCATAGCATTTCTGGTTTGCATAAGCATTACACTCATACACAGTCGATAGTGACCTAAACTGTAGAGATGTAACAAAATAATGATAGCGCTGGCTTGAGAAGGTCGTCGCTTATCAAAATAAAGCATTTAACTGTTAACCTCCACAGCGATTATGTTTGTCAGAAGCAGTATACTCCCAAACAGTCGATAGTGACTTTAACTGAATGCAATTAGCAAGGAAGTTAATGAGTAGACTTCACAGCGTTTATATAACACATATACCACTATAATCTAAAGACAGCAGATAATATCCTTTACAAATGCTTATTTGCGAGTGGCTAGCATGTCAGAATACAGTGCTTCTCTAGTTCCTCAGCTAGTGCTCAACATGATAAGGCTATCCTCACACTTCCAGAAAGGCAAAACAGTAAAAGCAGCATATCACATTTAAAACAAGTTCTACTTACTGATGGAATACACTCTCCGCCAAGGATGGACAACAGCCGAGAACGGGCGAAGTTTGAAAATGGCGCCCAAGGGTTGGGAGGGACTTTATCACTTCCAGGAGGATGAATGAGACAAGGGGAGGAGCAGATGTGTACGTTTGCAGGTACAGACTGGAAGAACTGTATGGGGGGAGGGGCGCAAAGAAATAGGTGGTATCTATATGGATGAATTAGTCCAGGGAGAGACAAGAGATCTAGTGAATGAGGCTAGATAATGGAGAACAGAGATGAAAGAGCAGGATACGTAGGGAGAATTAGAGGTAGAGAGAGGGAGAGAGAAGAGAGCGGAGTACAGAGGAAAGTAAATAGAATCAATGTGATAGCAAAATACATAGATATTACAGGTAGGAGTATAACATAGTTGAGAGGGAGAGAGAGGAAGTAAAGGTATAAAGGACTGAAAGGTAACAGGGAGGCAGAACCCAGGAGGGCAGGAGAGGAGCAAGAAGTTATCAGTGGAGCAGAGGCTATAAGGGGTAAGTAATAGAGGGGTAAGTAGGATCTGGATAAAGTAGGAGGAGTGGGCTGCAAGGTATTAGGGGGGAGAGTGAGAAACAGAAACGTTGGAACTGTGGAACAAAAGGAGAGAGATTGAAGTCTAATTAAGTGGAGAATTTCAGAACTGCACTCAGAACTGCACTTAGCTCACCAGGGCAAATACTTGGGCTAAAGTAGACTAGGGGGATAAGGGAGCTAGAGTAACTCAGGGAACTGAAATGAGGTTGGTAGCGAAGGGAGATAGAGATGAGGGGGTTAGGCTGCTGGCTTTCCTGGCAGGGAGAATACTACAACAGCAATTATGTCATATGTGTAGAATATCGACTGGTCAGGTGCATTTACTGGGAAACTAGGTGTAACAATAATCTCATATGTGTAAAATATCGACTGGTCAGGTGCATTTACTGGGAAACTAGGTGTAACAATAATCTCATATGTGCAGAATATAGACTGGTCAGGTGCATTTACTGGGAAACTAGGTGTAACAATAATCTCATATGTGTAGAATATCGACCAGTCAGGTGCATTTACTGGGAAACTAGGTGTAACAATAATCTCATATGTGTAGAATATCGACCAGTCAGGTGCATTTACTGGGAAACTAGGTGTAACAATAATCTCATATGTGTAGAATATAGACTGGACAGGTGCATTTACTGTCATATCATTTGGTTTTCATCTGTCTCACAGTGACCTCTTCTTCCCATTGGCAGAGATCAGAGTGGTGCCCCTTCACATCACTACAATGATGCTGGCACTGACCTGACAAGATAGCACCAGACACTCACCTTGTACTTGGGGCATCATTACAGTCCCACAGCAGAGTATCAGTGCAAGAAATAGAAAAAAAAATCTTTCTTCCTCATGCACTATGCAGTAGCCCTTCCAAAGTCAGTGCCTTCAGAAGCCACGGCCACTTGACAGATTGATGCCAGTAGGAAAAGCTGGATGCGTGGAGTAAGGTGTTGTATTCTGGGTATTTTCTGAAGACTTCCGTACGAAGGGTGTTGCCTTCATTCCTTATAATCAACACATCCAAATATGTGATCTTGTGTGGGTCATGGCTGATGGTGAATTGTAAGCCCCATTTGTTATCATTGAGATACTCAACGAATTCCATCAAGTATTCCACATCCGACCTCCACACCATCCAGCAATCATCCAGATACTTACGCCAAATGTCAATTTCCCCCAAGTAAGTGTGTGTAACATCATAAATCATTTGTTCTTCTATGTATGCTATATATAAATCTGCATATATGGGGCAAATGATGCGCCCATTGCAGTACCCCATACTTGGAGATAACATTGTTGGCCATAGAAGAAAACATTTTTAGTGAGGACGTGTTCAGTTAGGCAAGAAAAGTGTTGAAGCCAGGTTTGTACAACTCGGATTTGTGTAGCCAATATTCTATTGCATCTAGCCCTGCCCAGTGTGGTATGTTGGTATACAATGCACTAACATCCAAAGTACACAGCAACCAATTGTCCTCTATTTGCATATCATTTATGATACCTAAATATTATGTGTTGTCCTGAATTCTGGATCTTACCCATCTCAGTAATGGTTTTAGATGTTTGGTTAAGAATTCAGATAGTGGTTCTGTTAAGGAACCATTACCTGCCACAATTGGTTGACCTGGGGGATTCAGAGGATCTTTATGAATTCTGGGCAGAAAGTAGATGTATTGGCTGTTGGGATCAGATAATTTGAGATGATTTTTAGTATTTTGTGTAATGATGCCATTTTCTACTGCTGAATCCAAAAATATATCTATTTGATGTTTGAACATAGGTGATGGATCAAGAGGCATTTTGGTACAATACCTGGCATCATCCAACTGTCTCTGAGCCTCGGCATCATATTGGGCCCAATTCATGACTACCACAGCACCACCTGTGTCTGCAGAAATGATGACCACATTTTAATTGTTAGCAAGTTCCTGTAAAATTGACATATCAGTCTTTGAGAGATTGTTAGACTTGTGGTGAGTCATACTCAATGTAAAATGTAGATCTTTGAGAACACTATTTTGAAAAAGACTCACACAAGGATGCATAGGTGGGACAAAGGTGGATTTGTGGCATTTGAAATTGTTGACAGTACCACCATCAGAATTGTTATCATGAAAAAACAGTTTTAAATTAAGCAGTCTGCGAAATGCTATAACATCTTGTGCAAATGTATCTTCTGGAACAAAAAAAAAAACAGGTATAAAAGAGAGACCTTTATTCAACAAAGCAGTTTGTGAGTCAGATAATGTTACATCAGAAATGTTTAATACATTTGTGCTAGGACACTTATCTATTTGTTCGTCAACAGTTCCATTAGACACTCCAGACTTCTTATTTTTTCGATGTTTCCTGCCTCTCCTCTTGTAAGGCCTAAAGGGGCCACACTATTGCTGTGTTTGGGAGTGGGGGAGTCTGGGGTTTGCTGTGTGTCCAAATCTGTACCCGAAGAAGAATCACCCCCCGATGAATCAGTGTATGTATTACGTTTTCTAAGAATGGACTAAGATGTTTGAGTTTGGGGGTGGTGTTGGTTCTTTGATAACCACCTTCAAACCTAACATGTCTTGTATGTTGAAAGAGATGACCTTTGTCATAGTCTGTTTGGTCCCTTTGTAATTTTTTGAGTTTCCTGTCCTTTAGTTGTTCAAAGGTAAGTAAATCTGAACTGACTTTAGACAATCGTGTAGAAAAAAATGTTTGGTCCTTATATTGGTTACTTTCATCACATAATTTGCTGACATTGATAATTTCCCTATCAATAATGTGCTCATAATATCTAGACAATGTTTCAACAAATTTCATGGAGCAATTTTGTTGTATTGTTGACCATTCATTGGTTAATTGTTCATCTAATTCAGTAACTAGTGGCTGAATTTTGACTCTAAGCCCTCTGGGAGTTATCCCTTTGGCCATATACGCTTTAAATAGTTTGAGATGCCATACATTGGACCTTAATGTTCTCATATTCCTGTTCAGTTGTTGGAACAGCTTATCACAGTGGGTTTCAGGATTGTCAATAGTATTCGAACTATTATCATTGGGCCTTTCACCTATTTCAAAAATACCCAAATCTTCTTTATCAGAAGAAAGCCCAACCAAAATCTGATTTAAGTCCATTATAAATGGAAAAAGAAATTTGAATACAAAAATGTAAAACAGACTCAATAGTAGCTAAGAGACAATATCATATATAGAACTTATATCAAATTAAGTGTTTAGTCAAAGTCAAAAGACTGGTTTGGACATGTATATAAGCCAAAAACAGATTTCAGTTATGGAAATAAAAAGAAATAATTGCAGTACCACGTCCTGATGCTTGAAAAAGATTATATGTGGAAACTGGGCAATGATGAAACAGACCAATTATTGAGTCAAAACCAAAAGTTTTGAACAATATGAAATCCTGATGTCTGGGTAATTGAAACAGGCCCTGACAGAAGTGCTCATAGATAGGCCTTGTCAACTTCCATTGTATCATGTAAGTATATGAAAATTTTTGACATCTGATGATTAACAAAAATCTTGCCACGTCCAGATCCACTTGTGAATAAATGCAAAATCTAAGATAATAATGGTCACTGCAATAAAATTATATCACAACAGCCCTCACCAAATGGCAATATGCTTGTAAAAAATAGAATCAAAATTTGGCTAAATAAACATGTGTAAATCAGTGAAAAATTATTGTCGGTAAGCTACTGATGAGTCCATAAAAAAACAATTATTTATTTAAATTGGAGTCCTATTGGTTGGACCGAAAATGACAAGATGGAGTGAGGAAGTTTCTTTAAAATATATAGTCTGTCAATGTATGTATATCACTGACTGTAGATGAACTGGTGGTATAAGTTAATCTAGTATATGTTTGGTATGAAATGATACTATGTTGAATAATATTGTTTAGTATAACATTCCTACTATAAACACAGTGTAGTATGCATATAAATGGTCTCAATGCATCAAACAATTATATATAGCAATCCAAGACTGTTAACAAAATTGATGTTAACATGTACTATGCAATACATTGACTCCCAACATGATAACATATGATTCCCAAACCTATACCAATATAAGTGGCCTTATGTAATTGTGGGATACCAACTTTTAAATGCAAACTGAAGAACAGACAATCAGAATGTAATGAGAACTCTCCATTATGCAAATCTGAACCCACATCTAGACAAAGATATATGCATAGTGGCCTGTTACTTTACAGGCTGCCCTTCAAAAAACATGGTTTCAGAAGTAGTTATATCACTTCTACAAACATTATGTCTGTCTCACTAACAGGAAAAATGTTTTTTTAGACTAGACATTATCTTTACTGACCTAAGTAAAGCTTTGAATACCATATGTCAACACTGGTAACTCATCCACTCCACATAAGTGAATTAAAAGCCCATGGCCTATGTGCTACCACTGGTTCAAGTTACCTTAGCAACTATATGATCAAATTTGTATTAAATGTCTCTTTCTCCAGACCTTTTGAACTAAGCAAGGTTGTATATCAGGGGTCTGTTCTAGGCCTTCTCCTGCTTGTGCTCCTTTTTTGTACAAATATAATTTACTGGACCAGGCCATTACATCTATTTAAATAAAATGGTCTAACATAACAAGCATAACAAAGATAAACCAACAACGAAATAAAAAGGGGCATAGATTATCCTATTTCTATACCTGCTATTAAATCCAAAACTAAATACAAATATCAATGTATACACAATGAGTAAATTGCTGTTGCATAATAAATCACATATGTAGGTGGTAATTCAGTTGATTAATTTATTTCACATCAGAACATAATTCTTTATAACAATATAGATGTTAGTTTCAAGCTTTTTAGATTAAATATGCTTTGCAGAAAATAGTTTAGCTTTTTGCAGAAGTTGCTGCTGTTATTATTGAAGTTGCTGCTGTTATTATTGAAGTTGCTGCTGTTATTATTGAAGTTGCTGCTGTTATTATTTTTATATCCTGCTCATATTCTTAAAATGGATCTTGTCCCAAATTCATAGAAGAACATCATCTGGTATGCTGATGAAGGGCAGGGACTTAACCAAGTTACATTGGGGAAGAAGTTCTGATAGTTTCTTTTTTGTGTCTTGTCAAAGTGTCTTTTCTCTTAACCTGGATAAAACCATACAGTGCTTTTTGAAACCATTTGTTTTACCATACTGGTCAGTCCACTCTCCTCCAGCATGTAATCTGGTACCTGACAACTTCTTAAGTGTCTGTGAATAACTTGTGATTCTTCCTTATCTGTTCTCACAGCACATACATGCTGTAAAGTGAATAACTTGTGATTCTTCCTTATCTTTTCTCACAGCACATACATGCTGTAAAGTGAATAACTTGTGATTCTTCCTTATCTTTGTCACAGCACATACATGCTGTAAAGTGAATAACTTGTGATTCTTCCTTATCTGTTGTCACAGCACATACATGCTGTAAAGTGAATAACTTCTGATTCTTCCTTATCTTTGTCACAGCACATACATGCTGTAAAGTGAATAACTTGTGATTCTTCCTTATCTTTTCTCACAGCACATACATGCTGTAAAGTGAATAACTTGTGATTCTTCCTTATCTTTGTCACAGCACATACATGCTGTAAAGTGAATAACTTCTGATTCTTCCTTATCATAGTCACAGCATATACATGCTGTAAAGTGAATAACTTGTGATTCTTCCTTATCTTTGTCACAGCACATACATGCTGTAAAGTGAATAACTTGTGATTCTTCCTTATCTGTTCTCACAGCACATACATGCTGTAAAGTGAATAACTTGTGATTCTTCCTTATCTTTGTCACAGCACATACATGCTGTAAAGTGAATAACTTGTGATTCTTCCTTATCTTTGTCACAGCACATACATGCTGTAAAGTGAATAACTTGTGATTCTTCCTTATCTTTGTCACAGCACATACATGCTGTAAAGTGAATAACTTGTGATTCTTCCTTATCTGTTCTTACAGCACATACATGCTGTAAAGTGAATAACTTCTGATTCTTCCTTATCTTTGTCACAGCACATACATGCTGTAAAGTGAATAACTTGTGATTCTTCCTTATCTTTGTCACAGCACATACATGCTGTAAAGTGAATAACTTGTGATTCTTCCTTATCTTTGTCACAGCACATACATGCTGTAAAGTGAATAACTTGTGATTCTTCCTTATCTGTTCTAACAGCGCATACATGCTATAAAGTGAATAACTTGCAATTCTTCCTTATCTTTGTCACAGCACATACATGCTGTAAAGTGAATAACTTGTGATTCTTTCTTATCTGTTCTCACAGCACATACATGCTGTAAAGTGAATAACTTGTGATTCTTCCTTATCTTTGTCACAGCACATACATGCTGTAAAGTGAATAACTTGTGATTCTTCCTTATCTTTGTCACAGCACATACATGCTGTAAAGTGAATAACTTGTGATTCTTCCTTATCTTTGTCACAGCACATACATGCTGTAAAGTGAATAACTTGTGATTCTTCCTTATCTTTGTCACAGCACATACATGCTGTAAAGTGAATAACTTGTGATTCTTCCTTATCTTTGTCACAGCACATACATGCTGTAAAGTGAATAACTTGTGATTCTTCCTTATCTTTGTCACAGCACATACATGCTGTAAAGTGAATAACTTGTGATTCTTCCTTATCTTTGTCACAGCACATACATGCTGTAAAGTGAATAACTTGTGATTCTTCCTTATCTTTGTCACAGCACATACATGCTGTAAAGTGAATAACTTGTGATTCTTCCTTATCTTTGTCACAGCACATACATGCTGTAAAGTGAATAACTTGTGATTCTTCCTTATCTTTGTCACAGCACATACATGCTGTAAAGTGAATAACTTGTGATTCTTCCTTATCTTTGTCACAGCACATACATGCTGTAAAGTGAATAACTTGTGATTCTTCCTTATCTTTGTCACAGCACATACATGCTGTAAAGTGAATAACTTGTGATTCTTCCTTATCTTTGTCACAGCACATACATGCTGTAAAGTGAATAACTTGTGATTCTTCCTTATCTTTGTCACAGCACATACATGCTGTAAAGTGAATAACTTGTGATTCTTCCTTATCTTTGTCACAGCACATACATGCTGTAAAGTGAATAACTTGTGATTCTTCCTTATCTTTGTCACAGCACATACATGCTGTAAAGTGAATAACTTGTGATTCTTCCTTATCTGTTCTCACAGCACATACATGCTGTAAAGTGAATAACTTGTGATTCTTCCTTATCTTTGTCACAGCACATACATGCTGTAAAGTGAATAACTTGTGATTCTTCCTTATCTGTTCTCACAGCACATACATGCTGTAAAGTGAATAACTTGTGATTCTTCCTTATCTGTTCTCACAGCACATACATGCTGTAAAGTGAATAACTTGTGATTCTTCCTTATCTTTGTCACAGCACATACATGCTGTAAAGTGAATAACTTGTGATTCTTCCTTATCTTTGTCACAGCACATACATGCTGTAAAGTGAATAACTTGTGATTCTTCCTTATCTTTGTCACAGCACATACATGCTGTAAAGTGAATAACTTGTGATTCTTCCTTATCTTTGTCACAGCACATACATGCTGTAAAGTGAATAACTTGTGATTCTTCCTTATCTTTGTCACAGCACATACATGCTGTTAAAAATAAC